>NC_057710.1:76151926-76160171 GCF_004010195.1 Chiloscyllium plagiosum | reverse complement strand
TAGAAATTGAACCCATGTCACTGAAACATTAGCCTATGGCTCTGAATTATTGGTCTTGTTATTGTTACTGTGTCACCAATTTCCTCTAGAATGATAAAGAAAATAGAGGAGCTGCAAGACATGTATTTTTAAAAGACTGACTACCTGACTCAGTGTAAATGTAGATTTTCCTCCATGGACACCAGTTTGACAGGGAGAGCCTCAGATACATATTCTAGTCATCTGCCTGTTTGTCAAAACGAAAACAGCAGAAGTCTGGAATGGCTTTCAGGCAACAGTTTCAGGTCTGCCTGATACCAATGTCCAGCAAAGGTTTGAACGTTCAAAACTTTTGAATCATCTGAGGGTGTTGGCTTTATAGAGGGAAACAGAATTTATATTTCACATTGCCTTTGTCTTCTTCAGCCTCTTGGATCAGATGCTCACAGGAGCAATCTTCAATGATTCCTATATGGGAATGTTCACTGAACTCAGGCAGAAGGAAAAGAAATTGGAGGCTGGTGGTGATGCTTGCTACCTCACTTTCTTAGTTACATGATTTACACAGACCAAAGAAATCTCATGAAATTCCCTAATTGTTGTGAAGCTGCGATGTGGAAGTGCTGGTGTTGGACTGAGGTGGACAAAGTCAGAAGTCACACAACAGCAGGTTATAGTCCGACAGGTTTAGTTGAAATCACAAGCTTACGGAGCGTTGACTTCACCTGACAAAGGAGCAGTGCTCCAAAAGCTTGTGGTTTCAAATAATCCTGTTGGACTATAACCTGGTGTAGTGTGACTTCTGAAATTGTGAAGCTTGATCATGATACTATCAAGTACTAGAATAATCTTCAAGAGCTTTCAACAAGTTCTTCAAAAGATTTTAAAGACAGGATGCGATTTTTATAAAGCAAATTGTGAAGGCTGGATTTATCCATTATGATAGTAAAATCAGAGGAATAGATAGAGTAGACAGTCAGAAACTTTTTCCCCGGGTGCAGAGTGTTACAAGGGGACATAAATTTAAGGTGAAGGATGGAAGGTATAGGGGAGATGTCAGGGGTGGGTTCTTTACCCAGAGAGTGGTGGGGGCATGGAATGCGCTGCCTGTGGGAGTGGTAGAGTCAGAATCTTTGGTGACCTTTAAGCGACAATTGGATAGGTACATGGATGGGTGCTTAAGCTAGGACAAATGTTCGGCACAACATCGTGGGCCGAAGGGCCTGTTCTGTGCTGTATTGTTCTATGTTCTAATCCTTCACTATGTCAGTCTGTCAAAAACGTAAGTCTGCCTTGAATTAATTCAATGACCCAGCTTCATTGAAAGAAATCAAAATTTCCTTCAGACAGGGGAATGGTTTTGAAAGCTTGAAAATAATGAAAGAGAAAAGGCTACATTCAGATCTATTTCCTGTCACTGGCTCTTACTTTGGTATGGAGAACAAGCTAGTTGGGATGTACCAGTGAGTGTTTCTTCAATCTTAATTGCAATAAATTATTTTTCATGTCAAGGGATAGAAATTCAATTTGGATAAGTGTAATGTACATTCTGGAGTTGAGAGAAGTTTACACTATGTGCCCCAGATGAACACATCTGCAGAAAGGACTACCAGCTGCAAAGCCAGAGCTCTGGGTTTCAAAACCTGAGCAGTGGTCTGAGTCACTGTTGTGCTTCCATGAGGCACAGTACTATGTGAATAACATGTTTGGACATGTGGTTATACTTCAGGTTAAAAGGATACAGGCAGCAAGGGAATGGGTGACTACCAGGCAGTTGAAAAGAACCAAGCCAGCAGTGCAAGAATCCCCTGAGTCTATTATGTTTATTAAGTGGTATTCTATTTGTAAACAGGTTAGAATGATGGAACACTTGCCACCATCTTCCTCACCACACCACTCCCTTCCACCTCATGAAGCTCCCCCAGAGTGGAGCTAACCTACAGGATGAGTGGGAAACTATTAGACATTTGATGTCTCCAGGCCAGAACCAAGACCACCCCAACTTCTGTCATCAAGTTGCAATATGCAGATGATGCTTCAGACAAAATATCTGGAAAACAAAGATTGTCTACCAGTCTGCTCCTGTAACACAAAACTGCCACGCCCAAAATCAAAAGCAAGCCCCGAGTCAATGTGGATCATTTCCCATTGCAAGCAGACATTTGACAATGAAATCCAACCTCAACTTCAAATACTCTGTTCCTAACACCTCCAAAGCCTGCACTGGCACATTGAAGTTTGAGACCTAGACTCCAACACCAATGCTAAGTTCATGGTCTGCAAAGCAGCTGTGGTCCTCATCCCATTGTAAACATTAGAAACATGAACAATGTAGAACAGACACCTCAAATCACTGGAGAGTTATCCCTGGTGTTGCCAACATAAAATCCTGTAAAGCCACTGGCAAGACAGGTGTACCAACATGAGCGTACTCTCCCAAGCCAATCGACCCTATCCCAGGAGTGGAAACAAGTCACGTTCAACCCTGAGGGACTGCCAAAAAATATCTAAGAACATAAGAAATTGGAGTAGGAGCGGGCCATCTTGCCCATCAAGCCTGCTCCACCATTCAATAAGATCATGGAAGATATTTTAGATTAGATTAGATTAGATTCCCTACAGGGTGGACACAGGCCCTTCGGCCCAACACGTTCACACCAACCCTCCAAAGAGTAATGCACCCAGATCCATTTCCCTCTGACTAATGCACCTAACACTATGGGCAATTTAGTATGGCCAATTCACCTGAGCTGCACATCTTTGGACAGTGGGAGAACATGCAAACTCCACACAGACAGTCACCCAAGGCTGGAATCGAACCTGGGACCCTGGTGCTGTGAAGCAGCAGTGCTAACCACTGAGCCACCGTGCCACCTTTTTGTAGAGTCAGCTCCACTTACCCACCAGCTCACATCTTGTTAGAACAACGGTTCCTGAGAAGAACAGCAGCAACCAGAATGTGGCACTGTCTGCATAGTAGTAAATTGGCAGCATTGCTGGAGGGGCAAGAATGGAAGAGCAATAGCAGCAGAGGGGATCCAAGAAGATATTTCTATGGCCAAAGTGACTCCAATGATACCCTGTGTCTCTAGTGCTAGTGTAAAGATCATTACTGAGCAGCTGCTAGACCTTCGTCTGGGGAAAGAGTGATCAGCCAAAGACTGTGGTCAACATTGGTACTAGGGATGAGGTCCTGAAAGCAGATTTCAGGGAGATTGAAAATCAGTACCTCTAAACTTTTAGTCTCATGATTACTCCTTAACCCACGTGCTCGTGAGCACAGAAATAGGACAGCTGAGTCTTTGAACATGTAACTAGAAAGCTGATATAGAAGGATGGGCATCAGAATTCTGTGGAGGGTGGGATGTTTACAAGCCAATAGCTGACACTTGAACAGGATCAGGCAAAGATTCTGCAGAGAGATTTGCTTGTGCTGTTGGAAAGGTTTAAATTAGATTGGCAGGGGAATGGGAACCGGAAGGCAGAAACGTAACGTGACTCTGAAAGCTGAAGGAAGCACAGACTAAAACATGGATATCTGGATCAGTGGTGCTGGAAGAGCACAGCAATTCAGGCAGCATCCGAGGACAGGCAAAATCGACGTTTCGGGCAAAAGCCCTTCATCAGGAATAAAGCTTTTGCCCAAAACATCGATTTTGCCTGTCCTCGGATGCTGCCTGAATTGCTGTGCTCTTCCAGCACCACTGATCCAGAATCTGATTTCCAGCATCTGCAGTCATTGTTTTTACCTCCTAAAACATGGATATCACAGCTCTACTTTTATAGATGATGCAGACACAATGGGTTGAATGGCCTCATTCAGTGCTGTAATTGTTCTATGGTTTCATGTCTCAACTTAGTCCATCATTAAATAAACATCAATTTACAAGGACGTTGCCAGGGTTGGAGGATTTGAGCTATAGGGAGAGGCTAAACAGGCTGGGGCTGTTTTCCCTGGAGCGTCAGAGGCTGAGGGGTGACCTTATACAGGTTTACAAAATTATGAGGGACATGGATAGGATAAATAGGCAAAGTCTTTTCCCTGGGGTTGGGGAGTCCAGAACTAGAGGGCATAGGTTTAGGGTGAGAGAGAAAAGATATAAAAGAGACCTACAGGCAACTTTTCCACACAGAGGGTGGTACGGGTATGGAATGAGCTGCCAGAGGAAGTGGTGGAGGCTGGTACAATTGCAACATTTAAGAGGCATTTGGATGGGTATATGAATAGGAAGGGTTTGGAGGTATATGGGCCGGGTCTGGCAGGTGGGACGAGATTGGGTTGGGATATCTGGTCGGCATGGACGGGTTGGACCGAAGGGTCTGTTTCCATCTGTACATCTCTATGGCAAAATATCATATATCCAGCAATGCAGAATTAGACTTTGTAATTAATTTCCATGCCTACTGTTAACTCAGTTATCCCATTGCTTTATTTGAATAAGAGTGGCATGTACTATTTGAATTCTGTTTTCAAAGAACTTCTGGAAAATTATGGGCAATTGTTTTGTTTGCTTTTATTTATTGTTAATCATTTTATCAATCAACATTAGAACAACATATAATCTGCAAGTTTATAAATTTTATATTACTAAACAAATGAAATAATTTAAAAATAATTAAATTTAAAATAGAATTATGCTGATTCTTTCCAAAATACAACCAACAGTATTAAACCTTACCTCATAATCAGAGGAAGCCCACTAGAAGCTGATAACACAGTGGAGAAACATATTAAATGGAGATTGGAATTTCCTGAGAATTCACGTTTGCCAATTTTTACTGTGACCAAACATATTCTCACTTTGTTCAAGAAATAGTTGGGAATTTGCATGATTGAAAGTCTGGTTTATAATTTAGGACCAGTTTTACAAAGTCATCTAAGAAGTTATCAACTTACTCCTGCAGCAATGTACACAACAGTGGAATCTGGATTTCTCAATACAAAACTTAATTGCTGGAATGACCAGCACTATATATTTGACGAGGACATGAATACTCATGGATATGTGGCATTTAGGAAGATCACATAGGTAGGAAGAGATGCAGGGGTAGCTTTATTATGAAGGCCCCCTATCAGCAACCACGATGTAGAATGAGATATACGAAAAGAAACAATTGGGTCTTGAGGGGAAAATACAGTGGTGTTCATGAGTGATTTTAACCTGCATAGAGATTAGTTAAATCAGATTGACGAAAGTAGCCTTGATGATGCGTTCAAAGTGTGCTTTTAGGACAGTTTCTTCAAACAATATGCTACAGATCCAACCAAAGGCAGGCTATAGCAGATATAGTAATATGAGAAGTGGCAGGATTAATCAGTGACCTCACAATAAAACCCTCCTTAGTTAGCAGGGATCATAATATGATCAAAGTTTGCATTCTGTATGATAGAGAGAAGAGTGATTGAAATTAAATATGTTCAATTATGATTAAAGTTAATTGAAATGAACTGGGAAAACAAATTAAGGGATAAGTTGACAGAGATAGGTCAGCAGAGTGGCAGTTTAAGGGTATATTTCAGAACTCTGGAAAAGAAAAGACGAAGTCTTTCTTGCTCACTAAGGGAAGTCTAATACAACTAGACTGTTGCCTCCCCTTGTGGGCGGCACGGTGGCACAGTGGTTAGCACTGCTGCCTCACAGCGCCAGAGACCAGGGTTCAATTCCCGCCTCAGGCGACTGACTGTGTGGAGTTTGCACATTCTCTGCGTG
Source organism: Chiloscyllium plagiosum (assembly GCF_004010195.1). NCBI lineage: Eukaryota > Metazoa > Chordata > Chondrichthyes > Orectolobiformes > Hemiscylliidae > Chiloscyllium > Chiloscyllium plagiosum. Next base: position 76,154,481 of record NC_057710.1, on the reverse strand, counting down.
GGTTTCCTCCGGGTGCTCCGGTTTCCTCCCACAGTCCAAAGATGTGCAGGTCAGATGAATTGGCCATGCTAAATTGCCTGTAGTGTTAGGTAAGGGATAGATGTAGGGGTATGGGTGGGTTGCGCTTCGGCGGGTCGGTGTGGACTTGTTGGGCCAAAGGGCCTGTTTTCACACTGTAAGTAATCTAATCTAATCTAAAAGAGCAAAGAATAACCAAAAGATTAATAAAGAAATGGAAATCAGAGTACAAGAGAAAGTTGGCTAAGTAGAATTTCTACAGGTATTTACAAAGTAAAAAAAGGTAAAATGTCAGTCCTTCAGATAGTCTGGGAAATCAATAATGGAAAATAGGTACAGTATATGGCAGAGGATGTGAATACATATTTTCTGACTGTCTTCACTGTAGAGGGTACAATAACACCCCAAATATAGTTGTGAATCAGAAGGTGAAAGAGAGCATAATCACAATCACCAGAGAAAGGATAGGGGGAAAAATTGTTGAAACAAAAATCTAGGTTCACTGGCCCCGATGGATTTCATCAGGGATGTTAAAAGTAGTGACAGTTGATATAGTAGATGCATTTAACTTCCCAAAAATCCTTTGATTCTGGACAGATCCCATTTGGTTGTAAAGTAGCAAATTTAACTCTTGTACTCAAGAACAAAGGGAAACAGAAAACAGGAAACAAAAGGTCAGTTAACCTAATATCAGTAAATGTTGGAATCTATTATTAAGGAGGCTATACCAGGGCCCCGAAAAAAGATCAATACAATCTAGGCAGAGTCAATGTGGTTTTGCACAAGGGAAATCATGTTTGACTAATTTATGGGGGCTTTTTGAGGAGGTAACAAGTAACATAGATAAAGGGGAACCAGTAAATGTATTGCACCTAGATTTCTAGATTTGACCAGGTGCCACATCAAAGATTACAATAAGAACTCATGGTGTTGGGAGCAACATATTAACATGAACAAAGAATTGGTTAGCTAACAGAAAGCAGAAGAGTGGACAGTTCAAATGTTGGAAGGATATGATGAGTGATGTGGCATGGGGAACAATGGTGGAGCCTCAATTATTCACAACTTATACTGATGGGTTAGATGAAGGGATCAATTCTATGGTGGCTACATTTGCTGTTAGGAAGTGTAAGTAGATTAAGTGAGTGGGAGAAATAAAATGTCAAATGGAGTAGAGTCAGTCAAAGAAATGTACAGCACAGAAACAGACACTTCGGCCCAACCCGTCCATGCAGACCAGATATCCTAACCTAATCTAGTCCAATTTACCCGTATTTGGACAATATCCCTCTAAATCCTTCCTATTCGTATCCCCATCCAGATGCCTTTTAAATGGTGCAATTGTACCAGCTTCCACCACTTCCTCTGGCAGCTCATTCCATGAGCCTCTGCATGAAGCTCCCTTTTATATCTTTCCCCTCTCACCCTAAACCTATGCCTTCACGTTCTGGACTCCCCCACCCCAGGGAAAAGGCTTTGTCTATTTATCCTATCCATGCTCATGATTTTGTAAACCTCTATGAGGTCCCACCTCAGCCTCTGACACTCCAGGGAAAACAGCCCCAGCCTATTCAGCCTCTCCCTATAGCTCAAATCCTCCAACCCTGGTAACATCCTTGTAAATCTTTTCTGAAACCTTTCAAGTTTCATAATATCATTCCAATCGGAAGGAGACCAGAATTCCATGCAATATTTCAAAGGTAGCCTAACCAACGTCCTGTACAGCCGCAACATGACCTCCCAATTCCTGTACTCAATACTCTGACCAATAAAGGAAAGCTTACGAAACGCCTTCTTCACCTATCCTATCTACCTGTGACTCCACTTTCAAGGAGCTATGAACCTGCACTCCACTGTTTGTTCAGCATAACTCCCTAGGACCTTAACATTAAGTGTTTAAGTCCTGCTCTGATTTGTTTTCTCAAACTGCAGCACCTCGTATTTATCTAAATTAAACTCCATTGGCCACTTCTCAGTCCATTGGCTCATCTGATCAAGATCCCATTGTAATCTGAGGTAACTTTCTTCACTGTCCACTCCTCCCCAATTCTGGTGTTATCTGCAAACTTACTAACTATACCTCCTAATGTGAGAAACGTGAACACCTCCACTTCGGCAAAAGCAATCAAAAGGCAGCAACTTATTTAGATGATAAATAATTGCAGAAGTTAGAGGTAGAAGAGGATTTGCCTATCCTGGTACATGAATCACAAAAGCTTAATCAACAGATCTTTCAAGAGTCACTGGAGTCAGGAAAGGTCCCGGATGATTGGAAGATGGCTGTTGTAACCCCCTTGTTCAAGAAAGGATCAAGGCAAAAGATGGAAAATTATAGGCCAATCAGCTTAACCTCGGTTGTTGGTAAAATTCTAGAATCCATCATTAAGGATGAGGTTTCTAAATTCTTGGAAGAGCAGAGTCTGATTAGAACAAGTCAACATGGATTTAGTAAAGGGAGGTCATGCCTGACAAACCTGTTGGAATTTTTTGAAGAGGTAACAAGTAGGTCAGACCAGGGAAACCCAGTGGATGTGATC
>NC_057710.1:76096523-76151443 GCF_004010195.1 Chiloscyllium plagiosum | reverse complement strand
CCTGAGGATGATAAGCACCATGCAGTTGCTGACAAATACAAAGCTGGGAACAGAGTTCTCCGTTAATATTACCTACAAAGTGTGGTCCATTGTCCGAGCTAATGCACGCAGGTATACTGAAGCAGGGAATTATTTCCTTAAACAAAATCTTCACCACAGTCTCAGCAGTAGCGTTAGGAGGAGGGTAGGCTTCAATCCACTTCGAAAAGACATCAGCAATAAGCAAAACACATTTATAGCAACTCAACTCATTTCTACAACTCAATGAAGTCCAGTTGAAGGCCGAGATTGATAGATTCTTGTTGTCTAGAGGAATTAAGGGCTACGGGGAGAACGCTGGTAAGTGGAGCTGAAATGCGCATCAGCCATGATTGAATGGCGGAGTGGACTCGATGGGCCGAATGGCCTTACTTCCACTCCTATGTCTTATGGTCTTATGGTCTTAATATGCAGACATTATAAGTGGTTAGGAAGATAAATGGGATGTTTTCATGTACTGCAAAAGGAATCAAATACAGAAGCAGATATTGTGCTGCAGTGGTACAGAGCATTGGTGAGGCCACATCTAGAGTATAGTGTACAGATTTGGTCTCCTATTGAATAAAGGTGTAAAAACATTAGACAGTCCAGAGAAAATTCACTCAACTGATATCTGAGATGGGGGCTTATGAAAAAGATTGGACAGGCTGGGCCTCTTTCCATTGGTGTCGAGAAAAATGAGAAGTGATCTTACTGAGACATACAAGATACTGAGGAAACTTCAGAAGATGCATGCTTGCCCTTGTAGGGCAGACTAGAACTAGGGGCACACAATTTCAAAGTTAGTTGTCATTCATTAGGGACTGAGATGAAGAGACTTTATTGGTCTTTGGAAATGTGTTCCCAGAAAACCGAGGATGCAGTCATTATATATGTTTTTAAGGCAGAGGTGGATCCTTGACTAGCAAGGGAATCAATTGTTATTGAGAATAGGCAGGAATATAGAGTTGAATTTAATTTAATTTATTGTCACGTGTACCAAGGCACAGTGAAGAGCTTTATCTTGGAAGCAATACAAGCAGATCACACATTTAGCTGAGTTGAGGCTACAGTCACATCAGCCATGATCTTGTTGAAGAGTGAAGTAGGCTAGAAGGACCGAATGACCTAGTCTTGCTCATAATTTATATATTTCAATTTGCACACCGAGAAGCAATTTTTAGAAGCAAATAATTAGATGCAAGATAACTGCAGCAACAATCATTTTCAGAAGTCCAATGAAGTCACCAACATTTGAATCTAGTTCATCCACTGGTACATCAAATGACCTTTGTTTATGCTTAAATTTAGACAAGAGTGTTGTCAGATTATTCAAGAAAGTCACCAAAGTCTAATGAAATCTGACACTTATTCTGTAAAATTTCTCTATCTAGTGACGAGTACTGTAACTCCAATTTGCCATTTGAAAGAAATAAGCTAAATAACAGACCAAGTGGTTACATCCAAGACCATTCTGGTCCAAAAACCTCAACATCTAACCCGACTATTGAATTCACTAATCAAACCTTCAAGAAATTAAGAATCACTAGACTTCAGGGCTCACCTTTCAACAACTGGAACAGAGCTCAGCCGGGGGTCATCCTTTAACAAATCATGACTACTTTTGCTTTTTCCTTTCATGCTCTGAAACAGAAAACAGAAATTTTATAATTTCTAAAGAAAATACAGAAGTGTTCAATACTGATTAAAATAAACATCAAGATGTGTAGCTTGGAAGAAAATTTGCAGATGGTAGCATTCTCATGCATCTGCTGCATTTGTATTTCTTGGTGATAAAGGTCGCAAGGTTGGAAGGTGCTACCAGAGAAGCCTTGATACAAATTGCTGTCATTTCTGTTGGTGGCAATGGGAGTGCACATGGGGGTCCCAAAGAAGCAGGATGCTTTGTCCTGGGTGCTGTCCAGTTAAGTTGGAGTTGCACTTATCCAAGGAAATGCAGAATATCCAGCACATTCCTGGCTTGTGCTTCACTGATGGTGAACAAACATTGGTGAAACAAGAGCAAAATTAAATGCACAATTGCTAGCCTTTGACCTGTTCTTACAGCCACAAAATATGTTGTTGAACAAACATACAATAAATTGAATTAGGAACAGAAGCAGACAATTTGGCTCTTCATGTATGCTCCACTATCCAGTAAGATCATGCCTGATTTATTTGTGCTCCAAATTTCACATTTTTACCTACCCCTTCAATTCCGTTGCCGAACAAGAATATACCTTCACCTCAAAATTATTCGATCACCCCATCTCCATGAAAGCTCCTAAGTCTCACATACTTCTGAATATAAAAACGTTTTTCTCTCATCTCTTCGAAAAGAGCGACTAATTTTAAAACAATATTCCTTACTTCTGGACTCCCTCAAGAGTAAACAAAATCTACGGTCATCAATAAGGGACTGACCACTTAGAAACTGTAACAAAAAGGCACTACATCTTCCTAATCAATATCAATAAAGTTATTGTTTGAAATAACAAGGTTGATAAGTGACAATGCAAACCACCAAGAAAATATGCCGTCATACTGTCTGAGACATAGCGACCTCACTTTCACTCCAAATGGTTTAACTCAGCAACAAAAATGAATTTTTTTTAATAACTAAATTTATAAAACAGATTATCACCTGGCTAACTCGGTTTACTTCCTCCTCTTCCTCTTCTGCTTCTTCCCCAAAGGAAAGCAAACTGAAATTTCTGAAACAAAAAAAAATCAGTAATAAAAATTATTTCTTTAATATCCATTGTTTTAAACAACACCAGCTTACATGAGATGATATAAATTTCGTTGATACTGGTTTGCCTTCATCATTTAGAGAAGCAAATGACTAGACACCCAATATTCTACCTGCAGTCTAATCAATGATTCATATTAATTTAGTGTCAGTTCTTTCCTTAGTTATAGACCCAGGATCCAGTTTTTAAATAAATAATTCTCTTGTTCCCAGCTTGTAAAGATATATGTATCTGATCAACAGTTACCAACTCATCTGTTGTTTTTAAGTTTTATTACACAAATTCAGACACACAAATTAGGAGCCAAAGCAGGCCATTTCGGCACTCTAGCCTACTCCACGACAGTAGATCTGATAGTGGTCTCAACTCCACATCCCTACTTACCTCAGATAACTGTCGATTCCCACGTTAATCAATAATCTACTGATCACTGCCTTAAAAATATTCACAAGCTGAAGTAGAAACTGGTCTTCTTTCTGGTGTTAATTTAGTCTTGCTTGTATTAGTGAAATGAGCTTCTATTTCAATGAGGTGGCACATAGAATCTAAAACTCCCAACGGTAATCTTAGACATCACTATCAAATCTGATTGCCAACCTAAGTATTGAGATTTTTGATACAGACATGGGAAGATAGCAGCTTAATTGAGAGGTCTAGACTAATGCCTCAGGGACACGAGTTTAAATTCAAATTAAGTAGAAATCTGGAATGGAAAGCTCATCTTAGTAAAGGTACCATGAAGCTATCATTGTAAAATTGCATCTGGTTCATACACGTCCTTCAAGGAAAATGTCCTTAGCCCTAGCTGGTCTGGCCTACACATGACTCCAGAACCACAGATTTGAAAGTGAGACTCTTTTCTGCCCTCTGAAATAGGCCAGCAAGTCACTCAGCCTAAAGGTAACTAGGGTAGTACAACAAATGCTTGCCTTTCAGCAACACAAACATCCTATGTAAGAATAGATTTTAAAAATTCAAATTTAGCTCTCTGTAATTTAAAACTTTATTATGACATTATATTTCTACTTTACAACATATACACAAGCTTATTAATTCAGTCTCCACTTTTGAAATAGAAAATTATTACAATATTAATGCATTACTGGTTCAGTTTGATGAAACATTGGAATGCCACAATTAGAAAAATATTTTCCATGTTCCAAGTAGTCAAAATATCCGAGTTCGAATTTAATAAAAGAGTCATAGAGATGTACAGCATGGAATCAGACCCTTTGGTCCAACCCATCCATGCCGACCAGATATCCCAACCCAATCTAGTCCCACCTGTCAGCACCCGGCCTATATCCCTCCAAGCCCTTACTATTCATATACCCATCCAAATGCCTCCTAAATGTTGCAATTGTACCAGCCTCCACCGCTTCCTCTGGCAGCTCATTTCATACACGTACCACCCTCTGTGTGGAAAAGTTGCCCGTAGGTCTCTTTTATATCTTTCCTCTCTCACCCTAAACCTATGCCCTCTAGTTCTGGACTCCCCTATCCTAGGAAAAAGACTTTGTCTATTTATCCTATCCATGCCCCTCAATTTTTTTTACACCTCGATAAAGGTCGCCCCTCAGCTTCCGACGCTCCAGGGAAAACAGCCCCAGCCTGTTTAGCCTCTCATTATAGCTCAAATCTTCCAACCCTAGAAACATCCTTGTAAATCTTTTTTGAACCCTTTCAAGTTTCACAACATCTTTGAGATAGGAAGGAGACCAGAATTGCATGCTATATTCCAACCGTGGCCTAACCAATGTCCTGTACAGCCGCAACATGACCTCCCAACTCTAGTACTCAATACTCTGACCAATAAAGGAAAGCATACCAAATGCCTTCTTCACAATCCTATCTACCTGCGACTCCACTTTCAAGGAGTTATGAACCTGCACTCCAAGGTCTCTTTGTTCAGCAAAACTCCTTAGAACCAGAATTGCACGCAATATTCCAAAAAAATGCCAAACCAATGTCCTGTACTCAATACTCTGACCAATAAAGGAATGCATACCAAATGCCTTCAGCACTATCCTATCTACCTGCGACTCCACTTTATAAGGAACTATGAGCATGCACTCCAAGGTCTCTTTCTTCAGTAATACTCCCTACGACCTTACCATTAAGTGTATAAGTCCTGCTAAAGTTTGCTTTCCTAAAATGCAGCACTTCGCATTTATTTAAATTAAAGTCTATCTGCCACTCCTCAACCCATTGACCCATCTGATCAAGATCCCGTTGTAATCTGAGGTAACCTTCTTCGATGTCCACTACACCTCCAATTTTGGTGTCACCTGCAAACTTACTAACTGTACTTCTTATGCTCGCATCCAAATCATTTATAGAAATGACGAAAAGTAGTGGACCCATCACCAATTCTTGTGCCACTCCACTAGTCACAAGCCTCCAGTCTGAAAAACAACCCTCCACCACCACCCTCTGTCTTCTACTTTTGAGCCAGTTCTGTATCCAAATGGCTAGTTCTCCCTCTATTCCGTGAGATCTAACCTTGCGAACCAGTCTCCCATGGGGAACCTTGTTGAATGCCTTACTGACGTTCATATAGATCACATCTACCTCTCTGCCCTCATCAATCCTCTTTGTTACTTCTTCAAAACACACAAAGCCATGTTGACTATCCCTAATCAGTCCTTGCCTTTCCAAATACATGTACGTCCTGTCCCTCAGGATTCCCTCCAACAACTTGCCCACCACTGACGTCAGGCTCACAAGTCTAAGTTCCCTGGCTTGCCCTTATCACCTTTCTTAAAAGTGGCAACATGTTAGCCAACCTCCAGTCTTCCGGCACCTCACCTGTGACTATCGATGATACAAATATCTCAGAGCCTTCAGGCAATTTTAAAACAAAAGTAATTTCCAAAATTGCCAACATTCTAGGGAAAAGACACCTGCTATTAACCCTATCTATACCCTATATGACTCTTGAGGAAAATATATCTATTATACTTGCAAGTGAAATACCATTAAAATCAGAGATATGAAATACTTTAGATTAGATTTGTAATCTAATCTAAAAAATATCTCAGAGCCTTCAGGCAATTTTAAAACAAAAGTAATTTCCAAAATTGGAACATATAATTTCTAAAACAAAATAGATATGAAATCTGTTATATGCCTGTTGCTCTTTATTTAAAAGAAAAGCTTTGGAAAGTATTTCATATCTCTGATTTTAATGTTATTTCACTTGCAAGTATAATAGATATATTTTCCTCAAGAGTCATATAGGGTATAGATAGGGTTAATAGCAGGTGTCTTTTCCCTAGAATGTGGGATTTCAAGACTAGGGGGCCCATTTTTAAGGTGAGACAGAGACTTAAAAAAGACATGAGGGGCAAACCTTTTACGCTGAGGGTGGTTCTCATGTGGAATGGCTTTCCCGAAGAATTGATGGATGCAGGTGTAGTTTCAACATTTAAACGACACTTGGATAAGTACACGAATAGAAAATATTTTTAGGATATGCACAGGGAGCAGGTAGGTTGGACTATTTTGAGATTATGTTCGAAATGGACTGGTTTGAGCGAAGGGTCTGTTTCCATGCTGGATGACTCTTTGACTCTAATTATGATGCTGATTGTTTTGTTCATTCATTGGATGTGGGCTCCACTGGCCAGGAAAGCAATTATTATCCATCCCTGATTTATGCATTGCTATGAATCTGGAGTCACATGTTCACCAGCTAAAAACAGCCTTCCCTGAAGGAGATTAGTGAACCCAAAACGATTTTCCAGAGAATCAACTACAGTTTCATGTTTAACATCAGACCCTTAATTGCAAAACTTTATTGAATTCAAATTTCACTATCTGCCAAAAGCAAGATTCAAACTAAGATACCCAGAATATTACCCGAGTTTCCAGATTGACTAGCAATAATATCACAAGGTCACTGCTTTCACTTTTTCAACAGACATACCCACAGACCTGGAAACGATTCATGACCAACACTTAACCACCAAAGCTGGTAAAGGCTGACCATTTAGAGTTGTCAAGTCTCCAACTGTATTGCTACCAATTGTTTTGGGAATCAACACCCTTGCTTGACGACACAATTTACCACTCATGAACGAACAGACCTTCCCTCAGGAAGGATTGCGGTGTTACGAATCTTTTTGGGTTCACTGATCTCCTTGAGGGAAGGCTGTCCTTACCTGGTGAACATGCGACTCCAGATCCATATCAATGCAGTTTGGAGTTTCTAAATATCAAGGGCATTTGGTACTAGAACAGGTTCTAATATGATAAAAGCTGCACTGCCAAGTACAAAATCTATTGGTTAGAGGTGCCAGAGCAGTGTTCTCGTAGCACAAGTTAGTCATTCTGAATATATAAACGCTAACTCAGTTTCAAATATATCTTTAAAGCTTACAACTTTCAGGTCAGCCAACAACAAACTTCTTCAAAATTCATTCAGAATACTTAATGCATAAAACAGTTAATGTCAACTAGTGGTAATGCATTAGATTTCCCATATTCGCACAAATTTATTTTGCATACAGAGATCTAAAGTTGACCAGTAGTGTGGGTATTGATTGCAGTATTGTTTAATAATGATCTTATTGCCCAAGAAAATTTATGTAAACAATAATCAGATAGTTCCATAGGAGGCTAACCTCAGTAGAGGAGAGTACAGGATAGGTGCCCAAATTCACAAACATTTTGGTGATATTTTCCTCAAATTCCAGCCTATAATATTAAACCTTACATCATAATCAGAGGCTATCCACTAGAGAGTGAAAATATAGTGAAGGAACATGTTAAAAATTGACAAATAAAGCCACAAACTATTTTTTCCTAAAGCAAAAAAACACAATCTTTTCTCAATTGCTATACAACTGGTCCAAGATTATAAGCAATCCCCTCATTAAGATGATGCTATATTTTCATCCTGAACTGTACACAACATACACTACTTCATCAATTAATAAATAAAAAAGGGAGTAGTCATATTTAAAGTCAAGACTTTCATTTAAAACATACAATTCAAGATAAGTATATCATACGCAAAATGCATGTCAATGAAATGATTTACAGAATTTCAGTATGAAAATAAACATCTTATATATTAATAAAGGGTAACAACATGACATCTTTTAATTACTTTGTCCCCTTGGAATAAGATTTTTTCACTTCCTCCTCTCTTTTCTCCTTTTTGTGTTTTTTCAACACTCTTGGAACAATGTCATCAAAGCTGTTGTGCAGCACCTAGGAAAACATTTAAATAAAAGCTTAAAAGCAAACATTTTATAAACAATTATTTTACATACATGAAGCATTAACATTCAGAAAGAAAATGCCTAAATTTTAGAGAAAAGCACAGTTTTAAGGTTATACCTGATTTTCAAATATTCGAGAGTTGTAATCGCCTGATCATGAGAGAAAAAGACACCAGGAGCTATTATTTGTGTCAACATTTGTTTATAATGAAAATATTTTGGGCAAAGGTAACCGTTCATATAACAAATTATACTTCAGCTTCTCTGGTATGTTGAATCATTAAAATTGCTTGCATTCACAAATTATACTGGTGATATTAAGTGGCAGAAAATTGTTTTGCAACATTGAATAAAACATCTCGGATATCTGAAGTTACCACATGTGAATGTGAACATCTGATGTAATGAAAAGCAAAATTTCTCCAAATCACGATTGTGTATTTAAAACACAAAACAAATTCTGCTCTTTTCGTAAGATTAGCATGGCAGATCAGAGCTGGACTGTCTGCCCAGGTAGTTAGCTCATTCTGAGAATTGCTCTTTAATGTAAAACATTGAATTCAAACATAACAATTAAGTCAATAGTTAAGTAAATGTGATTCTGGGCATTTTCAGCTGGCCAAATGAGTCTACAGCCCTGAAGATCTATATTAACAATACTTACTTAATCTATTTTAAAGAGAGGGGTCATATTTGGTCAAATGGTTGTAACATCGAATTTAATAGTAAAATAATCTTTTAAAGATGTCAAAATAGTCTTGAGCCTTTACTCTGCTAACGTGTTCAGTTTATAAATCTTTACTAGAGGAAAAAAAGCAATGGAGGAAGATGGAAGTGACAAGGTAAAGAGAGAGGCCTAGTCTGCAGCAATCCTGAATCGTTCCCTCAAACATTAATTTTATATCAAACAATTTTTTCCAAAGTTCTGTCAATATAAACAAAAAGCAAGTGAATTAACAGTTCTGGACCTTTTTCAAAACCTTCGAGAATGGTGCTTAAACTATACGACATGTAAATTTTCTAAACTTCACTATACTATCCTATTCCTAAATAATTCAGAATTCTAGAAGAAACAAACTGTTAAAGGTTTAATCTTGCACTCATCAGAAAAGAATTTCAAGAATATCAAATTTCAAAGGAACTAAAATTAATAACACATGTGAAGAATGCATTTGCTGATTGGTTGACAAATTGATCGCTTTTGGTCAATGCATCGCTATGGGGAACACACACTGAACGGCTGTACCCCAATCTTTCATATGGCTGAGAAAAAGCATAATGCATGGACATGTCTCTGTTTGCAAAGGAAAGCACCCACAGGTGTACCTTCACTGATCAATATCCAGGATAGGATTTGACAGTTCCATACGATTCACGATTGGCCTTATCAGCAACCTTGTAAATAGGATCTAGGTTACCTGCTCAGTGCAAATTTGATGGCAGAATAGGGCACATCAAAGCTATCCAATGGGATAGTAGCCATCCCCATTCAGGTCAATGCTTTATATAACGTCACACAAACTCAGGAAAGGACCCAATTCCACCTATTTTGGTCTTGATATGTTCTCAGTCTACCTCAGGATAACCCTGGAAGAGTAAGGAGCCTCAAAGTATTTGAAATGCAGATGAAGCTTGTCGCTTCATGCTACTACTATGCAGTGATGATGTGAGCACCATTATTTACTAATAGAAAGTGGCTGTTAAGCCAAAGATATTCTCTCCCTTCAACATGGATCAGTAATGTGTACATAACTGCAGTGCTAGTTTTATGCTGGTTGTGTAAATCATACGATTTACCAGTTATTACAAAATGTCAAACCTTTAGTTGTTTACAACAGGCAGAGTACTAACCTTATCCAACCAGCCCATGCTTGAAAAATTCATAATGCAATGTCTAGTATTGACGTGATTCAACAATTTGAACAATATTTGATTAACAACTGTGTTAAGAATTACATTAAATAAAATTAGGATTAGTTAAGCTCACAGCATGACTCAGTAATGTGTGCCAGAGCAACACATGCTCACATGCAGGGGATGGCCATTCCCTAGTGCATTTCAAGTGCAGTGCCTTGACCAAATGAGTAAACTTGCCTGGTTTGAATTTAAAGAAAATCTTGTCAGTTAACTGTTCCTTGGTTCATTCTCCATGGCAATGCCTCTACCACCTCCAACCAATCATCACCCTCATCTCATGCAGTACAAGTTGTTCCTCCCTTTGAGATTTGGTATTCTTGCAATTCTGTTCTGATAAGTGCAAAATAAAAAGCTATGACAGTACCTTCTTTTGTTAAAAATACGCAAATAATTAGGTATCAATCTACAAAAGTCACAGTTCCTCAACGTAATATTTTCAATTACTGAATTGTAAAGTCCTAATGGAAATCTTGCATAAGTTCCAGCATGCAATTTACTATTATTACACTAATGGCTACACTCAAGGCATTTTTACCCTCTGAAAGGGCCGAATTCTGCAGAGGCACAATTCTTCTTCATGAGGAATAAAGCCCAAAAAATGCTAGTTATAAACTAAAAACTGAAAAATTAAACTAAGTTTAAATGTGCAACACTTTAATTTGTCAATCAAGTTTATCGGTCATTACTGAATCCTTCCAAGATATTTCCATCACCCTGATTCGTAAAGGTATTATTGGATCATTAATGATTGAAGTATGCCACTGAAATGTTTATTTGGTATTTCTCCGCATGTCAACTTAAATTTTTAAAAAATGATTGTCCACAAGGCTGTGCAAAATGACGTAACAATAATAGTAATAATTATAATAATAAACATTGCAAAACTTAATTCACACTACTGAGAAATTTTAATTTCTTGAATTTTCTTGCTTGCTGTACAACACAAAAACTGAGAATCTGTTAAATAATAATTAAGGGGTGGAAAACTGTTACGTGAAAGTATTGAGCCTTTGAACTAGTCTTTGAATTTTCTTTGACTTTTATGATAGATTCTGATTTCGCATCAAATAAGAACAACAGAGAAACTATTTTAAAAAAAAGGTCATCCTAACCTTGTCTGACCTATATGACCATAAGACCTCATTTATATGGTGGATTTTTAAGATCTTAAGGGTGGAGAGTTGGCAGAAATAAAGATGCAGTTTTGCTCAGGAAAATGGTATATAAGGCAATTATCATGACATGTTCAGATGCGATGTAGTTATTCAGTGAAATTCATCTTCCCATGTAATTTCACCAGAGGGCACTAAAAACTCAAAATTTTTAACTCCTTTAACACATGCTCACCCAGTTTTGGACAATGCACAGATTTCTAACCTGACACACCTCCACCTGCAAAGAGACTCTAGAGGACTGTCAAGAGAGGAAACCAGAATTGAAGCCTAGCGAAGTACACTGGTTCCATGCTTGACAAAAGAAAGGCAATCATGCACAATGATGCGCTGGGCTAAATGTTGGCACATACGCATAACTCTGCAGAGTCACAATTCTTCATGAGGAATAAAGCCCAAAAAAAACGCTAGTTTAATTTTTCAGTTTTTAGTTCATAACTAAGTTTAATGTACAACATTTTAATTTGTGAATCAAGTTTGTCTGTCATTACTGAATCCTTCCAAGATATTTCCATCAACCTGATTCGTAAAGGAATTATTGGATCATTAATGATTGAAGTATGCCACTGAAATGTTTATTTGGGATTTCTCCACATGCCAACTCAATTTTTTAAAAACTGATTATTCCACATTACGACACGAGGTACCATGCAGTTCCAAAGTTGTATTTCAGCCATAGAGTAAAGATCGGTTGTGGATTCAGGGCACTCAACAGCGACATGGAACATGTTTGAAACTTCAAGGACATACTCAAAAGCACAAACAGCCAGTTGCTAAGTGATCATGTGACACTCCCTTAGGCTGGGGATTGTTAAAGAGAGGGAATCCCTGGTATAAGCCCTTAGTGAAAGGATGGCAGGGGAGGAAACTGCCATCTGTCAAGGGAACCCCAATACTTAAAGGATCCTATTTAGGGGAGGGGTCATAGATTACTACAACATGGAAAAAGACCCTTTGACCCACATGTTCATGCAAGCACCTACACAACCTAATTCCATTTTCCAGCATTTGGCCCAAACCCCTGTATATTATGGCTTTCCAAGTGCTCATCTAAATACATTTTAAAATGTTATGATGGTACCTTTAACCACTCTTTCAAGCAGTGAGTTCAAATGCCCATCACCATCAAGATGAAAAAAATTCTTAACTTCCCCTAAACTTCCATCTCTTTAAATATACGCCTTCTGGTTATTGATCCCTGTGCTAATGTACAGGTTTCTTCCTACCTATCCTATCTATGCCCCTTATAAATTTTATACATCTCAACCAGGTCCCCACTGAGTCTTCTCTGGTCTAAGGAAAATAATTCTAGATTATCTAGTTTCTGTTCATAGCTGAAATGCTCCAGCCCAGATTACATCGTGATGAATATTCTCTGTGATCTCTCCTATATAATCATCATCCTCACTGTAGAGTACTGACAAGAACTACAAAAGAGAGTTACAGCTATGGTCTAACTAACAATTCCATCCCAAACTCCGTGCTCTTATATTCAACGCCTCTGCTAATCATAGAATCCCTACAGTGTGGAAACAGGTCATTTGTCCTAACAAGTCCATACTGATCCGCCGAAGAGTAACCCATCCAGACCCATTCCCCTAGCCTATTACTCTACATTTACCCTGACTAATGTACTTAACCTACACATCCTTGAACATTATGGGCAATTTAGCATGGCCAATCCACCTAACCTGCACACCTTTGGATTGTGGGAGGAAACCAGAGCACCTGGAGGAAACCCACGCAGACGCAGGGAGAATATGCAAACTCCACTCAGATAGTTGACCGAGGCTGGAATCGAACCCAGGTCCCTGGCATTGTGAGGTAGCATCCACGGACAGAAAGCAAGCTAAACATTGAGTATAGATGGAATAGAACCCATTCCTTCCCTTTCTTTTAACTTTGCTTATTATATTCTTTGTCACTATGTTCTCCTCCACCTCCCCCTGCTCCCTCTCTCCACTGGGACTGTCTGTTCTTTCCAGTCTGGCAGTTAGACAAACAATGTTCTGCCATTCTCACATTCCAATCAATCAATCTGAACTATCAATATGCTTTCTCCCCAGCACTCAAATCCCTACCTCTTCCACTATTGCAAAAAGGCTGCCCTGTCCACATTTCATGTCAGCTCTAATGAGGAGTCACCGACACTCAAAATGTTAGCTTGCTTTCTCTGCATGGATGTTGCCTGGCCCACTATGATCTCCAGTAATTTTTGTTTCCAGTGCAGATTCCAGGATCTGCAGTAATTTGCTCTGACACACTGATCACTTCTGTTTTCAGAAGTCACTGCTACGCATGGACCTTAAAGGCCTTTGCAGCTAGAAAGAAAACTAGAGGTAACGCAACTCATTGGACATGCCAGTAATGAAACATAATGTCAAAGAGCCATTGAATTGTACAGCATAGAAACAAACCCTTTGGTCCAACTAGTCCATGCCGACCAGATATTCTACATTAATCTAGAACCATTTGCAAACATTTGTCCCATATCTCTTTTAAACCATTCCTACTCATTATACCTATCTGGATGCTTTTCAAATGTTGCCTCAGGCAGCAGCTCTGAATATCAAAAAAAAGCATAGCATTCTTAATGCGTTCTTGGGATGAAGGAGGTTGGTCCACAAAATTAGACCAAATAGTGTTAAGTTGATATAGCATCCTCAATCAGGAATTCTTCTCAATCAGGAATTCTTCAATTCCTGAAGAAGGGCTTATGCCCGAAACGTCGATTCACCTGCTCCTTGGATGCTGCCTGACCTGCTGCACTTTTCTAGCAACACATTTTCAGCTCTGAAAGCAATACCTGACATTTTACTATCCACAGAATCATATCTAGCAGAAAAAAACCAGACACCACCAGTGCTGTAGGAACATATGCTGTAAAAATTAGGCACAATGTTGAAGCAAACTGCTGCAGATGCTGGAATCTGTACTGAAAACAAAACAAAGAAATCACAGAGGGTCAGGCAGCATCTGTGAACAGAGAGCGAGCTAATGTTTTGAACCTAGATGACTCTTCAACAGAGTTTCCTGGAGGAATGTGAATGTTTCAACGGAACAAAATACACCATCTGCCAAACTAAACCTGTAATTCCAGATTAACTATACCATTTGTCAATTGTAACTACTGTATTTAATCTTTGATGGAAAGTGGCTAGCAGTGCATTTTCCATCTTCTTACAAGCAAGTTAGAGTAAACACATGTCCTGACTCCATAAAAATGCTTTAGTGTTATTAATGATTTCATTTGCACCCCCACACCTGCGCCTGTGTTTGTCTAGTAGCATGGGATCTATGTATTAAATCTGCTCCACTTGCCAGGATTTGCTGAATTGCCTGCCTAGATGCTGGGCAACTATTCATACTGCTACTGAGATACTATCACTTTTGATTATTTGCTGGCCCACCTACTTCATTACTTTAGTTGTATTGAGGTCCATCGCTTCTACCTGTCTTGTAATTCTGGAACATTTGGAGAGAAACTTTTTTTATTATTTGATGCAATGTGATTGTCGGTGGTAAGGCCAGCATTTGTTTTCTACTCCTAATTGTCCTTGTCAAGGTGATGGTGAGTCACATCTTGAACCCCTGTAGCCCCTGTAGCCCTTCTCGTCCAGGTGCTTCCACAGTGCTGTCAGAAAGGGACTTCAAAGATTTTGATTTGGAGACAGTGATGATACAATTCCAATTCAGGATGGTGTAAGGAAACTTGCAGGTGGTGATGGTCCCATGTACCTCTTACCTTTGCCCTCCTGCTTGGTATTCTTCACAATTTTGTAAGGTGCTGTTAGAGGAACCTTGGGTGAGTTGCTGTAGTACATCTTGTAGGTGGTACACAGTGCTGCCATGGCACATTAGTAGTTCAGGAAGTGAATATTTAAGGTGCTGGATCAGGTGCTGATCAAATCAACTGCTTTATGCTGGATTTTGTTGGGTTTCTTGTGAAATGTAGCTGCATTCACCCAGATAAGTACAAGGTATTCCATCATACTCCTGACTTGTGCCTTGAACATCCTGGGCAGGCGTTGGAGAGTCAGAGATGGGCCTGAGAGTTTATGGAGTCAGGATATGTGTTTACTCTAACTTGCTTGTAAGAAGATGGAAAATGCACTGCTAGCCACTTTCCATCAAAGATTAAATACTGTAGTTACAATTGACAAACGGACTTCAGCTCAGTTGATTAGTGATAATAAAACGTTACAGCATAAATTTATACCTTCACAGCACAATGTATGTAGAACAAACAATCTTTAGCTGCAGCCAAGAACGTAGTTCTCATCTAATGGTTATAAGGTTTCTTACTTTAATTTAGCAACATAAAACATTAAATATAAATCTTAATTTGCTCATCTCACCTCTGTAGACTTAATCTTATGAGGGCTGATTGGTCGCTCGTCTTTATCAATTTCTACTTCTGCTAATCTTAATATATTATAAATAGTATCACCGGTCACCTATGAAGAAAAAAAATCTACTTATATGTAAGAACTGACAGTCTTATTGCACACTTATTCTGCAACCGACCATAGAATAAATTCAGTAACATAGACCAGTCAAAACAGTTAAAGGTTTGAACGTAATCTAGATTAATACTAAGTTCAGTTATAATAAACATACACAAATAAAATATCTTTATTTCTTTATAATGTTAGCATTTTTTACCTATTATTCTAGTAAAAGCAGAACAAGAACTTAACATTTGAGGACCATGATTGGAAACAATATGATAGATGTACTGTTGGAGGGATTGTGTAGTGGGAATTGGTGGAGCCATGCAGGAACTTATAGCAGGGAATGCGCAATTGACATAGCGTGTAGAAGGAAATATGGAAGGGCAAAGTTCTCTCAGAGTAGGTATAAAAAATGAAGGAAAATCATACATCTCACTTCCCCCTACAAGTTTAAGTAAAATTTCCATGACAGAAAGAGAAAGTTAATTATAAGAGGAAGAAAATAAATAATAACAAACACAACAGGCAAGAGAGGCAAGGACCCTGGAATCTACTGTGCACAACTGCAAAAATAATTCACTATCTGAAACTTTTGTAAACCTGTGATCCAGACATTCTAACTTCAGCTCCAAAGCAATTCAAGGAATAAATTAACAATTGCAGCATAAGCAAAGGCACATGCATTGAGTAATAGAGACTTATAGGGAGGTGGTGGCATAGTAGTATTGCCATTGAAATCAATCTAAGGGGCTTGTATTTGAATCCCACTACGGCAGATGACGGAATTTTAAGTCCAAATCTTTACTGAATTCAAATCCTAATGACGACCGTGAAAACTTTGACAAATTTTCTAAAAAGCCAGTTGGTTCTCTAATTTCCTTTAGGAAAGGAAAACTGCTGTCCTTAACTGAACTGGCCTACATGTGTATCCAGAACCATAGCAATATAGTCGACTCTTAACTGCCCTTAAGGAAGTTATTTAGTCTTATAAACTCTAAAAACAATGCCCAGCTAAGTTTTGAGAAAATTATTTTTGGAAAACAAGTTGCAGGTGAGAAAAGCTGGTTCTCATAGATAACTCCTCATCAAAGCTGGTTCTGAGTGTTTTATGATGAAAATAAAATAAAAACAAGTCAAACAACTTAAAACCAGCTCCTAGCAAAGCAATATCTGTTCTTGCTATAGGCGTGGAATGAAATGCTTTAGTGGTGGAAGACCACGACATGAAATGAGAAACATATCTACTTGGAAGTTGAAGCAAAAGAGGCGGCAAGGAGAAGCAAAAAGAGAGCAATGGTGACACGAAAGTGTCAGGTGATAATCCTGACCTTTCCAATGCAGAGGTCACCAGCTTGGGATTAACTTGCCACCGTCATAAAGTGAAGTCCACATTTTGGGCCATATTTTCCACTCAGTGGCAATCTCATGCAAACTTGCTTTTTTTTTTAATAAAGAAGGCAGCTCTGCTCAGGTCTCTTTCTGGTTGAAATACAACAGTCTACTTCAATTCGCAGTTCTTTTGTAGCTTAGAATGATCAGAGGAAAGCAAACAAGGCCTGTTTTCCAAAGCGGTCAACTGCTGTATTTTGAAATTTAGCTGACAAAGAGTAAGATTATAAATTAAGTTGGATATTTGGATATCATGTGGGGTTGAGTGTCAGCTGGGAAAAGCGATAAGAATGCCAAGCATAGGATACCAGGTGAGTAGTGTGCCAGGTAATAGGATGCCAGTTGGATGGAGCAGGGTGCCAACTGGGCAAAATGTCAAGCTGAGGGGGGCAAGGCAAGCGCTTATGGATGATCAGGGAGCAGGTAAGGTGGGTCTAGTGTGTTTGGTTCCAACAAGAGAGAGAGTGGAGAGAAAATCAGGTTTATGCAGCAACAAAAGAGGGAGGGTTAAGTCCAGTCATGCTTACTTCATCAGATTTTAGTGCTTAAGTATATTTGGTAATCAATCTGGCAATCACCTAATTGGCTCTGGCATTCACGTTTTTGATAGTTATAAACTTATGTTTTAGAGACCCATGAGCCTTTCAGTAACTTTTTATTTGCTATCTATTTGACTGATTTTCTCCTCTTCTTTGGTATGGACAAGTTAGCATCTCACAGAGGCAGCACATTTTGATGTCTTATGAACTGCAGGTGGGAGGCAAATTGATGTTTTTTCTCTCCGCTGGTAAAATGCTTCACAGTCAGGGAAGAATGGAGGGAGAAAAAGGGTGAGCAGTAGATGCTCTACAGAGACAAAGGGTATGAGGAAAAATAAACAAACATCAGCAGAAATTGCTAGCAGATCTGGCAGCATCTGCAGAGAGAAATTAGAGTTAGTGTTTCAGGTTGAGTGACCTTCCTCAGAACTTGAGTTTGCTCCTGCCACCCTCTGTGCTTCCTCCAAGTGATGCTCACATAGAGGAGTACTGACTCATCAGCGAAGAGTGGACAGTGGATGATAATTACCGAGAGGTTTCCTTGCTCATGTTTAATCTTAAGCCATGGGATCCGGAGTCAATGTTTAGAACTACCAGGGCAACTCCCTCCTGACTATATTCCACTATGCCGCCACCTCTGCTGGATCTGTCCTGACGATGGGACAGGTCAATCCAGGGACGATGGTGGTGGTGGTTGTGGTTGTGGTATATGGGACATTGTTATTATTTAAAGTTTCTACAACTTTAACTAAAGAAGTTGAGATGTAGAAGCCTTTAAAGGAATTCCATGTAACTCAAAAGTTAGTTGGCACCTGTACCAGGAACCAACTATTGAAGTATGAGCAGGACTTCATGACCAGTTCCTCTTTCTAACTCCGAGTATGTTAAGTAATAAGGACTAGCACCTTGATATTTGCAAGTTAATTTCTCATGAAAGACCCAATTCAGGCATTTGAAGTGCAAATTGAATTAACAAAAGCAATCTTAGGTGGGAAGCAGGAAAAAAAAAGAAGAAACAGTACACAAACAGCACTGCTAGTTACTGGAAGCAGGACCTGAGGCCAAACCAGGCTGGGAGATTTGCTTTCTTTCTGAAAAAAGGGCGAGTCTGCCTACCGGGAACAGGACTTGAAACCTAACGTAGTCTAATTTAATCTTCTCCCAGCTCTGACATTAAGAAAAACTGCACTTTCAGCCAAAACCATCTTGAAGTAACTTACTATCAAAAAAAAAAGGACTTAAACATTTTAAAAGGAAGATTAGATTACAAGAGAAAACACTATTTGAAGAAAAGGTATCAGCCCTGACGCCAGTCATGTACAAAAGTGGCAGATGGGTAGGAAGGCAGAATAACAGTGGTTGAAGAAATGTAACTGAAGGACAAAAGGCAATGCTAAACTTACTAACATAGGAACTCCATCAAAATACTAACATGGAAAGTTTATCTTATTAAGAATTACAGAAAAATTGTAATACAGTAAGAGTTATCTTGCACACAAAGCACATGCTCTGGAAACAGTCATGTGTTAACACAAAGTGTTAACTGTTAATGTAATTCTTGCCCTTGGACACATCAGCAAATAAAATTGAAATCCAACAATACATTCTTTTATCCTCATACTCTAACCTTTCCAAAGATGGTATGTTTGTTATTGAGTTCATCCGCAGGACCCAATGTGAAGAAAAACTGACTACCATTATCATGAGGTCCAGCATTCGCCATAGCAACCAATCCTCTTCTATTAAAACGTAAACGAGAATGAAATTCATCCTGCAAATTTAAATAATAAAAAGAAACTCAGATCAGAGCTAAACATTGGATAGAAAAGATCAAATTCAAAGTAACCAAATGCAGAAAATTCAGACATGTCCCTTTTTCAAAGATTCAGTACATAAATACACAATCCAACTTCTCACATGTACAGATCCCAGGTTTGATAATAAAACTCTACCAAGTTACTTGATGGGAACAATATTACAAGTGACCATAGTGCACATAGACCGAAATGCATGTCAGAACAATCAGTCCAGTGTCAATAACATCTGCATCCCACCACTTACTGAAAAGTAAAATCAAGGCAGAAAACTAGTCTATTGTAAAGCTTTCATGGTGGAACAGGCTTGCAAGTTATTCATACTCATAGCAATTTGAGAACAATATCAAACAGGTTACAAAAATCATGGAATTTATCCCAGTGTTAAATCGGGGAGTGAGAAATTAAGGGAAAAAAAAACAAACCTTAAATGGCTTCCCATATATGGATTCGCCACCAGTTCCACTTCTTGTTGGATCTCCTCCTTGCACAATAAAGCCAGGTACAACCCTGTGAAATATTGTATTATCATAATAACCTGTTTGGAATTTAAAAAAAGGTTCATAATCAGAAGGCTACTTTATAAATCAGTTTCAATAATTTTTAAAAACTTTTTTCCAAATGATCACTGCCATCTACACAAAAATCAACAAGATCACAATTAACAAACACATTAAATTGCAAGTTAATTCTCCTCAGTACTTGAATTTGCAACAACAGGTTGTTCATTATATACATAAAGGCAACTTGACTTTCTTTAGGAGTCAATTCTGTTAGATACAGTTCTGCCCCTTATTGTACTCCTTTTATAATCACAGCTGTGTGGCCAAATTCCACCCCAACTTTGTTTACAAGTTTGCTGTCAACACCATTGTAGGTCTCATCTCAAACAACAACAAGACAGAATACAGGAAAGAGATTGAGTGTTTAGCAGCATTAGGTAAAGACAACAATCTCTTCATCAACATCAGTAAAATGAAGAAGCTGATCATTGACTTCAGGAAGTAGAATGGAGGGCATGCCCCCGTCAGCATCATTGGTGCTGAGGTGGAGATGGTCAAGAGTATCAGGTTCCTGGAAGTGATGATCACCAACCATCTGTCCTGGTCCACCCATGTCAACACAGTAGTCAAGAAACCACAACAACATCCCTACTTCTTCAAGAGGCAAAGTCATAGAGTCAAAGATTGCTGCAATTGTACCAGCCTCCACCACTTCCTCTGGCAGTTCATTCCATACACGTACCAGCCTCTGTGTAAAAAAGATGCCCCTTAGGTCGCTTTTATATCTTTCCCCCTCTCACCCTAGACCTATGCCCTCTAGTTCTCAACTCCCCCACCCCCTCATGTTTTTATAAACCTATATGTAATTATCCTTCAGCCTCTGACGCTCCAGAGAAAAAGCCCCAGCCTATTCAACCTCTCTCTATAGCTCAAATCCTCCAATCCTGGCAACATCCTTGTAAATATTTTTTGAACCCTTTAATGTCTCGCAACATCCTTCTGATAGGAAGGAGACCAGAATTGCACGCAATATTCCAAAAAATGCCAAATCAATGTCCTGTACTCAATACACTGACCAATAAAGGAATGCATATCAAAGGACTTCAGCACTATCCATAACCTGTGACTCTACTTTCAAAGAACTATGAACTTGCACTCCAATGTCTCTTTCTTCAGCGACACTCCCTAGGACCTTACCATTAAGTGTATAAGTCCTGCTAAGGTTTGCTTTCCCAAAATGCAGCACCTCGCATTTATCTAAATTAAAATCCATCTGCCACTCCTCAGTCCATTGGCCCATCTGATCAAGATCCCGTTGTAATCTGAGGTAACCTTGTTTGTTGTCCACTACACCTCCAACTTTGGTTTCATTTGCAAACTTACTAACTATACCTCTTATGCTCACATCCAGATCATTAATATAAATTACAAAAAGTAATGGACCCAGCACTGATCCTTGTGGCGCTCTACTGGTCACAGGCCTCCATTTTGAAAAACAGCCCTCCACAACCACCCTCTGTCTACTACCTTCGAGCCAGTTCTGTATCGAAATGGCTAGTTCTCCCTGTATTCCGTGAGATCTAACCTTGCTAGCCAGTCTCCCTTGAGGAACCTTGGCGAGCACCTTACCGAAGTCCATATAGATCATGTCCATCACTCTGCCTTCATCAATCCTCTTTGTTACTTCTTCAAAAAACTCAGTCAAGTTTGTGAGACATGGTTTCCCACACTATCCCTAATCAGTCCTTGACTTTCCAAATACATATACATCCTGTCCCTCAGGACTCCCTCCAACAACTTGCCCACCACCAGGCTCACTGGTTTATAGTTTCCTAGGTTGTCCTGTAGAAGCATTTTTGTGGCTCTGGAAACCATTTTTTTTGAGTGTTAACTTAACAATCCTAAAAAATCAATACTAAGAGAAATTTGTAACTAACTATGTAACCAGAATTATGTGTTTCCTGATCCTGCAGAGATGAGATTAAGTTTTATCCATAAGAAAGTAAGCATTATTGAAATTAACAATAATTATCTCTGTTCTGTGCTCCTGCAATAACGTACAAGAGAATTAACTGCCTGCAAAATAATTATCAGCCTGCAATTATTAAAACTATTATAAATGCCTGTTAATTTTTGACTCCTAGGATAAGAAAAGGGCTTAGTAAAGAATTCGGGTTCATCCCTGATGAGCCCTTGTTTTTCCTTTACTTATGGTACTGCCTTTTCTTATTTTAAGGTTTCACCCCTGATAACCCTAAACATGCTTTCTGCATAACTTATGAAATACCTTATCATTGAAATGTCGTTAAATCAGCAATGAAAATACAAAGTATTGGCACAAACCTAAATCGATGACCTTCTAATACAGTAGAACCTCAATTACCAAACATCAAATTTCCGATTATCCAAACAAGATGTCAAGGTCCCGTAAAAATGGCATTGGGCAACTCAGCATCCAGTTATCAGTTAAACAGCATTATGGCGTACACTGGCGGATTACCGAGAAATGTTTGGTAACCAGCACTCAAATTACCGCTTATTTATGATAGATCAGTAATTGGTTAAACGGCAATATGGCTTGCATTGCCGGATAACCAGCACTCATAAATTACTACTTGATTCCGGTCATCTGAATGATCAACTATCCAAACAAAATACTCCCCACCTGTCTCGTTTGGATAACCGAGGTTCTACTGTTACATTTTTGGCCAGACCTCCAGGTTTTTCAATGAAAGTGCAAGTAGGCCATCTAGTGGCTATTTTGTAGTGGTGCATCCAGCTGAAATCCTATATAAATCTCGAGTTGGATTTTAATTTCGAACCAGTTTTATTGGCTGCTTCCCATGGTATCTCATGAAATAAAACTTGGTCAATACTGAAGGTCTGTTTCCGAAATTTTCTTCTACACTAAGGAAATTTGGTATGCCCACAAGGTCTTCTACCATTTTTTACAGATGCACCACAGAAAGCATGTGGAAGTTTCCAGTGTGGTTTGGCAACTTCTCTTCCCAAGACCGCAAAAGCTATTGAGAATCAAGAACACTACCCAATTCACCAGGCAAACCAGCCTTGCATTCACTGACTCCATTTTACTTCCCGGTGCCTCAAGAAAAAACCCAACATTATTAAAGACCCCTTCCACTCTGGTTAGACTCTCTTCCACTCTCTTCCGTCAGGCAGAACATATACAAGTTTGAATATACACACAAATAGATTTAAGAATAGCTCTTCCCCACCGTTATCAGACTTTTGGATGAACTTTTCAAATATTAATTCTGTTCTCTCTCTCTACATCTTCTCTGGAAATGCAGCTGTATTCTGCACTCTGTTCTACTACCCGGATGCACTTTGCATGGTACGATCTGCCCTCGCACACAAAACACTTTTCACTATATCAGTACGTGTGACAACAATAAAATCAACTATGTATCTTCATGTGCTGGCCTAGCCAGCAATACCCACATCCCATGAACAAATAATGGTTTGATGAGCTTGATTGTGTTTTCTTGATGAAGTAATTGAGTGAGTAGATGAGGGGAGTGCAGTTAACCTTGTGTGTATGAGCTTTAAAAGCCATTTACTAAAGTTACATATATTAGGCTAGCAAAATTGATGGCCTTGAGGTAAAAGGTGCAGGGACAATAAAAATAGCTAAGATATAGAAAACAAACACTTGGAGTGAATGACTGATATTTGGAGTGAAGCAATAGTGGTGTTTTTCAGGGTTTAGTATTAAAACAATTGTTGATTTTGATATGCATTAATTAGTTGAACATGGGAGTATAGGATAGTTTTCAAATATGTACTTGATGCACAACTGTAAGCAAGTGTTAATAAACAATAGGTAAAACAGTAATTACCTTCATGCAGACATAACAGGCTGATGGAAAGATGAATACATGACACAATATTTCACACAGAAAAGTGAGAGATATTACGTTTTTGTAGGAAAAGGTACAGAGAAATGATAGCAGCTAAATGACACGATTTTAAAAGGACACATATGAACAGATCTTTGTTCTCAAATCTTTGAGGGTTTCAGGACAGGCTACCAAAGGCAGTTAGTAATATGTATTAGGATTTTGGGTCTTCAAAATACAGGTATGGAGTGCAAAATACAGGAAGTTATATCAACTCAAGGCATAGAGGTCTACAGCTCAGAAAAAGGCCCTTTTGCCAAGTGAGTCTGCGCTGGTTAAAAATAATCACCTAATGTTTCCAATCCCATTTTCCAACAAATGGCTAAGCCTCTTATGTTTTGGAATAATTTATAACAACAACGAAGAGTTGTTCCTACATTCCTGTAACAGCAAAACAGATGCCTGATTAGCAATGGAGTCAATGGGAATGTATGGTGCAGGCCACAATCAGATTAGCAATTATCTTATTAAGCGGTGGAACTGGCGAGATAGATTTAATGGCCCATTCCTAGTTAAAACATTCGTATGAATGGCCAATAACCAGACAGCAGTCTTATATGACTAGGGGAAAAAAAAAGTGAAATAAGCGAAAACATTGTTTCACTCAACTAATAGTAATGATTTGGAATGGACACCCTGATTAATTACAAATAGTAATAGTATTACTATAAATAGCAGTAGTATTCAAAATGGAAGTAGATAAATATTTTTAAGGAGAAAAGAATGGAAAGAATATGGGCGAAGGCAGTGGAGAGGGACTGACTCAATTGCTTTTGAAAGAAATGGCATAGATGTGATAAACCAAAACCTTCAATGCTACACTATTCTGAGAGCAAAACATATTTGAAGGAGAAAATCCTTTTACAGCTACAAAACTATGATAGACTTGTGCAATCAGAACTTTTCACAAAATTTTTCAGAGATGTTTTTGATGAACAAACTGCATAAAAGTTGCATTATCAGTAGAAGTCATCAAGGTTGTAAAAAATCAGTACCAGCTGTATCCCGATTTCAACTTCAAACAAATCCTCAGTAACAATGGCTCATTTAACCAGAATGAACATTTGCTTCACTTCACCAAACAGGGTGGGAAAATGCTCCCCTTTCGATAAATTTTGCAATTAAAAAAAAATACCTTCCAAGCAGAGTTGGATAAAGTTTCTGCATGCTTTCGGTGCCTCTTTTGACCATAACTCTATATCAATATCACCAGCTGTAGTCTTCAAAAGGACCTAGAAAATAAAATTCCACAGAATTACATGGTCTGTGCTCCAATTTATAAACATTCTATTGTATTCCAACATGTCACATCATCCATTACACAGGTCACTCTTTAGTTCCTAGGATTCCTTTTGAATCAATATCAAAATTTTTATACCATTTTCTTCTTAGTAATTGTTCATGAAGGAAGAACTAAGTTAAGCAAAGGGATGGATGGAAGTGGGAAGCTTTCAAAAATGAGATAACAAGAAAGCAGAGACAGTGTGTTCCTGTTAGGGTGAAGGGCAAGGCTAAAAGTTGTAGGTAATGCTGGATAACTAGAAAAAAAATTGAGGCGCTGGAAAGGAAAAGGAGGAAGCATATATCAAGTACAGCCAGCAGAAATCAAATGATTCTCCAGAAGAGTATAAAAGCAGAAGACGCAGGGCAGAAGGTGACAGGAGATAGCTTAGGCAAATAGAGTTAAAGAGAATCCAAAGGAATCTACAAATACATTAAGCATGAAAGGGTAACAAGGGAGAGAATAGGGCCCCTTAAAAATCAGCTAAGCCAACGTGTGGAACCGCAAGAGATGGGGGAGATACTAAATGAATGTTTTGCATTAGTGTTTACTGTGCAGGAGAACATGGAAGCTAGAGAACTTGAAGAAATAAATAGCGACATCTTAATAAATGTCCAAATTAGAGGTGGTGGGGCTTGACATCTTAAAATGCATAAAGGTGAATAAATCTCCAGGACCTGATCAGATGTACGCTGTTGGAAGCTAGGGAAGTGATTACTGCGCCCCATGCCGAGATATTTATATCATCGATAGCCATAGGCGAGGTGCCAGAAGGCTTTGAGGTTGGCTAATGTGCTGTAACTATTTCAGAAAGGTTGTAAGGAAATGCCAGGAAACTACAGACCAGCGAGCCTGACATTAGTGTTGGGCAAAGTGTTGGAGAGGATCCTGAGGGACAGGATTTACATGTATTTTGAAAGATATGGACTGCTTAGGTTGGTCAACATGGCTTTGTGCATGGAAAATGGTGTCTCAAGTTTTTGAAGTAACATAAAAGATAGATAAAGATGGAGCAGTGGGTTTGATCTATATGAGCGTCATTAAGACATTTGGTAAAATTCCACAAGGTAGCCTGGTTAGAAAGATGAGATCACGTGGAATACACGGAGAATTAGTCATTTGGATACATAACTGACTCAAAGATAGGAGACAGGGTGTTAGTGGAGGATTGCTTTTCAGACTAGCGGTCTGTGACTAACAGTGTGCCACAAGGATCAGTGCTGAGTCCACTGCTTTTTTGTCTTTTACATAAATGATTTGAATGTGACCATAGGAGGTTTTGTTCGTAAGTTTGCAGATGACACCAAAATTGGTGATGTAGTGGACAGCCACGAAGATTCCCTCAGAGCACAAGGGACCTTGATCACATGGGCTGCATTTTGGAAAGGCAAATCAGGGCAGGACTTATACACTTAATGGTAAGGTCCTGGGTGGGGAGTGTTGCTGAACAAAGAGACA
Organism: Chiloscyllium plagiosum; assembly: GCF_004010195.1. Lineage (NCBI taxonomy): Eukaryota > Metazoa > Chordata > Chondrichthyes > Orectolobiformes > Hemiscylliidae > Chiloscyllium > Chiloscyllium plagiosum. The sequence goes on along the minus strand of NC_057710.1, from coordinate 76,124,996 downwards.
TTGGAGTGCAGGTTCATAATTCCTTGAAAGTAGAGTCATAGGTAGATTGGTCTAGTGAAGGCGGCATTTGGTATGCTCGCTTTTATTGGTCAGTGCATTGAGTATAGGAGTTAGGAGGTCATGTTGCGGCTGTAGGGGACATTGGTTAGGCCATTTCTGGTTCAATCCTGGTCTCCCTGCTATACAAAGAATGTTGTGAAACTTGAAAGGGTTTAGAAAAGACTTACAGGGATGTTGGAAGGGTTTCAGCAATAAGGACTGGCTGAATAGGCTGGGGCTATTTTCCCTCGAGCATCAGAGGCTGAGGGGTGATCTTATTGAAGCTTATAAAATCACAAGGAGCATAGATAGGGTGAAAAGGCAAGGACTACACCTCCTCCCACCCTGCCCCCTGTAAAAACGCCATCCCATTCTCCCAATTCCTTCGTCTCCGCCGCATCTGCTCCCAGGAGGACCAGTTCCAAAAACGTACAACCCAGATGGCCTCCTTCTTCAAGGACCGCAATTTCCCCCCCGACGTGGTCGACGATGCCCTCCACCGCATCTCTTCCACTTCCCGATCCTCCGCCCTTGAACCCCGCCCCTCCAACCGCCACCAGGACAGAACACCACTGGTCCTCACCTACCATCCCACCAATCTCCATGTACAGCGCATCATCCGCCGTCACTTCCGCCACCTCCAAACAGACCCCAGCACCAAGGATATATTTCCCTCCCCTCCCCTATCAGCTTTCCGTAGAGACCACTACCTCCGCGACTCCCTTGTCAGATCCACACCCCCCACCGACCCAACCTAACCACAACAACCCGACGGTCGGAGGAGGAGCGTCTTATCTTCCGACTGGGAACCCTCCAACCACAGGGGATGAACTTGGACCTCACCAGTTTCTTCATCCCCCCTCCCCCCAACTTGTCACAGCCGAATCCCTCCAGCCCGGCACCGCCTTCCTGACCTGCAGTCTTCTTCTTGACCTCTCCGCCTCCACCCTACTCCGACCTATCACCCTCACCTTGACCTCTTTCCACCTATCAAATTTCCAACGCCCCTCCTCCAAGTCCCTCCTCCCTACCTTTTATCTTCTCGCCTCCACCCCAGTCTGACCTATCACCCTCACCTTGACCTCTTTCCACCTACCACATTTCCGACGCCCTTCCCCCAAGTCCCTCCTCCCTACCTTTTATCTTAGCCTGCTGGACAAACTTTCCTCATTCCTGAAGAAGGGCTTGTGCCCGAAACGTCGATTCTCCTGTTCCCTGGATGCTGCCTGACCTGCTGCGCTTCTCCAGCAACACATTTTCAGCTCTTATCTCCAGCATCTGCAGTCCTCACTTTCTCCTGAATAGGCAAGGTGTCTTTCCCAGGATATGGGAGTCTAAAACTAGAGGGCGCAGGTTTAAACTAGAGGTATAAGATTTAAAAGGGACCTGAAAGGCAACTTTTTCTACAGCGAGTGATGAGTGTATGGAGTGAGCGACCAGCCTCCACCACTTTCTCTGGCACAATTACAACATTTAAAAAGCACCTGGATGGGCAGATGAATATGAAAAGGTTTAGAAGGATTTGGGCCAAATGCAAGAAAAAGGGACTAGATTAATTTAGGATATCCAGTCAATATGGATGGTTGGACTGACAGGTCTATTTCCATGCTGTACAGCTCTATGACTCTTAGTAACACTACATAGTTACCCAACACTCCTGATTCAATACATTACCCAGTACTTTGCATTCAACAGTAAAATAATGTAATTCACCACTTCTTACGCATACGGTCACAAAAACACTTTTCATGAGCTTTGTAGCATGATAATGAAAACACAGCATAATTCCCCACCAAACTGAAGGATCCTCATTGAGAGACAGAGTCTCAAAACCAGGAAGTAAAAGCTTTGGAAGAATGTCAGCAAAATCGGACCAATATGAAACAAGGAATTAAGAGGGCTAACAGGGGTCATGAAATATCTTTAGCAAACAGGGTTAAGAAAAATCCCAAGCCTATTATTTGTATATAAAAGGACCAAGGGGGTAACTAGAGGCCCACTCATGGACAAAGGAGGAAAGTTATGTGTGGAGTCAAGAGAAAATGGGTGAGATTCTCAATGAGTGCTTTGCATCAGTATTCACCAAGGAAAGGGACGTGACCATTGTTGAGGTTAGGGATAGATGTTTGATTATCACAAACAATAGTGGTCCCAATACAGATCCCTGTGAAATACCTCTGTCCATTTTGAGAAACTCCTTTCCTGTACTACTCTCTGTCTCCCACTACCCAGCTAGTTCTCTATCCATCTAGCTAGTACACCCTGGACCCCATGCAACTTCACTTTCTCCATCAGCCTACTATGAGGAACCTTATCAAATGCCTTACTGGAGTGCATGTATATGACATCTACACCCCCTCCCTCATCAATCAACGTTGTCACTTCCTCAAAGAATTCTATTAAGTTAGTAAGACATGACCTTCCCTGCACAAAATCATGCCTATCACTGATAAGCCCATTTTCTTCCAAATGTAAATAGATTCTATCCCTCAGTATATTCTCCAGCAGCTTTCCTATCACTGACATCAGGCTCACTGTCTATAATTACCTAGATTATCCCTGTGACCCTTCTTAAACAAGGGGACAATATTAGCAATTCTCCAGTCCTTCGGGACCTCACCCATGTTCAAGGATGCTGCAAAGATATCTGTTAAGGCCCCAGCTATTTCCTCTTTCACTTCCCTCAGTAATCTGGGATAGATCCTATCCAAACCTGGAGACTTGTCCACTTCAATGCCTTTTGGAATATCGAACACTTCCTCCCCTCCTTATGCCAGCTTGACCTAGATATAGGTGGTCTGATTAGCAAGTTTGCAGATGACACAATGATTGGCGGAGTGGCAGATAGTGAAGGGGACTGTCAGAGAATGCAGCAGAATATAGGTAGATTGGAGAGGTGAGCGGAGAAATGGCAGATGGAGTTCAATCCGGGCAAATGCGAGGTGATACATTTTGAAGATCCAATTCAAAAGCGGACTATACAGTAAATGGAAAGGTCCTGGGGAAAATTAATGTACAAAGAAATCTGGGTGCTCAAGTCCATTATACCCGGAAGGTGGCAACACAGGTCAATAGAGTGGTCAAGAAGGCATACAGCATGCTTTCCTTCATCAGACGGGGTATTGAGTACAAGAGTTGGCAGGTAATGTTACAGTTATATAGGACTATGGTTTGGCCACATTTGGAATACTGCGTACAGTTCTGGTTGCCACATTACCAAAAGGATGTGGATGCTTTGGAGAGGGTGCAGAGGATGTTCACCAGGATGTTGCCTGGTAAGGAGGGCGCCAACTGTGAAGAGAGGATGAGTAGATTAGGATTTTTTCATTAGAAAGACAGACGTTGGGCGGGGGGAACCTGATTGAGGTCTACATAATCATGAAAGATATAGATGGAGTGGATAGCAAGAAGCTTTTTCCCCCAGAGTGGGGGACTCAATTACTACGGGTCACGAGTTCATAGTAAGAGGGGAAAAGTTTAAGGGAGAAATGTGTGGAAAGTTCTTTACGCAGAGGGTGATGGGTATCTGGAACACATTGCCAGCAGCTGTGGTAGAGGCGGGCACGATGGCGTATTTAAAATGCATCTACATGAATGGGCAGGGAGCACAGGGATACAGAAACTAGGCGACAGGTTTATCTAAAAGGATCTGGATCGGCTCAGGCTTGGCCTGCCAAAGGGCTTGTTCAAAAAAAAATCTAAAATGGTTGGAATTCTGATGACTTAAGATCACATAGAAAGCAAAAATAGGATGATGAAAGAATGATTTATAACAAGATGGTATAATATATTAAACATAATAATGTTAGATTGCCAACAATATTAAATAATTAACTTCTGAAGAAATGAGTACCAAGCTTAAATTTCCAGTGCTAGAAAGACTGTGTGGCAGTACATAGAACAGTACATCACAGGAAGAGGCCCTGTGCCCACAATGTCTCTGCTGATCATCATGGCCACTTTAAACTACAGAGGAACCTCGATTATCCGAATACCAATTATCCGAAAATCAGATTATCCGAAGGAGGTCTCAAGGTCCTGACAGAAACATTACATCAAAGACGTGCGTCCAACACTGATCGCCGTCTTTTGTTTACAGTGAGTAAAAGTGCTGCCAAGAACAGTCCTGGACTGATGGAAGCGCAGGCACCGTCTCTAAATTACTGACCTCTTTCTCTCTCTTCCCACACTTTCCCTGGAGTTCTACAGAAGGGTGCACCCTAAACCCCCCTTCCCCAGATAATCTGTCCAACATTGTCCTGTACAGGGCAAAGGTGGCACCTGTCAAAAACTTGCAGTAAAATGGTGTGTGTGTGTGTGCGCGCTCTATTTGGAGACTCACCCTCCAAAAGGCAGTTGTTGGTGTCTAGTCTGGCTGCCCCGAAGTGGGGGCAGGGGCGCATGGGGGTGGGAGGTTGCAGGGGGTAGGGGTGGTGTTGGGGGATGAGTGAGGGGCAGTGTTGGACAGGACTGGAGGAAGGACGGGAGCGGGGACTCGCGCACACTGTGCTGCTGCCTAGTCTCGTGAACGGGGAGCAGACTTAATAGAAAACTCTGAGCCCCAGAGCAAAGGCATTGAATCAATTAACTGAATGAAATAGTGCCCACCCATCTCGTTCGGATAACTGAGTTTCCTCTGTATTCCCATCTGCCTACACTCAGTCCAAAACCCTGTATATCCCTGTCTGTTCATGAGTGTGTCTTAATGCCTCTTAAATTTAACTCATATATTTGCTTCTACCACCTCACCTGCCACTGTGTTCCAGGCCCTGGTGTAAAAGACTTTCCTCACACATCTCCTTTAAACCTTTTCCCTCTCACCTTAAACTTATACCCCCTATGCTCCTTGACATACGAACGACCCCGTTCATGAACAAATTGGTTTACGAACAGGATTGTACGTAAAACTTTGCTTCAACGTACGTACAAAATTCAAGGTACGAACGAAGGTACGAACGCAAAAAGCCCGTGTGCGACTACATGGTTTCATTGTTCTGCTTCGCCATGCGCTTGTTGAACGCAAAAGCTCTCGGGCCCTACGTGATCTCATTCAGTTCATCTTTGGCGCGTGCGCTGTGAACAGCCATCCAAGCATTCTTACGCTATCCGAGCAATGGGAAAAATTGATTCAGTTCGCGAACTTTGCGGTCGGCGAACAGGGTCCCAAAACGGATTAAGTTTGTAAGTCGAGGCGCTACTGTACATACGCTCAAGAAGGAGCAGGGAGAGGGGGAGGGGGAAGGACTAAACAATAGATGGAGATTGAACCAAGAGAGAGAAAAACAGTTGGGCAAACACAGGAATGGATAAAGGTCAGCCTCGGAAAATGAATATATTGCTAATTGGGACCATTAATGGCTGAGAATGCGCTATTTGTGGTAGCAACCCTCTTGATGACAAGGCCTCATGTTTGGGAGTTAGGGTAAGGACGTTGGAGAAGGTGCTCAGGCTCTAAATGATTGAACTCGATATTGAATCCACCAGTAGGTTGCATTGAACTTCGCTAGAGCACAAATATCACATAGATTAGTCACTTCCTATTGTAGATACCTGTCCATTAACCCTTGAATCGATATTGACACAAAAAAGATTAACTTTCCTGTTGGCTAACAGCTCCTAATGAATTATGGCCACTTGAATAATGTGTTGGTATACTTGCACTCATATAAACCCACAATAAAGCTATTGATTCTGTGATTGCAGCTGGGCATCAAATTCAAAGTTTATCACTGATTATCCAACAGCATTCACTTTTGGAGAAGTTCGAATATAGTTACTCCATTAGTGAAGTTTGCTACACTAAGCAAATGTCACTACTACCAGAAGAGAAATAGCATAGTGGAAAAAAATTAATACAGAAATATTTTTGCCACTCTACGTAATTCAAGACATACAGCAAACTGAAACGTTAGTATCCCCAAATGGAGTCATAATGGACTTGAAACAGTATTTTTTTCTATTCATTCATGAGATGGGCATTGTTGGCTAGGCCAGTATTTATTGCCCATCCCTAATTGCCGAGAGGGCAGTTAGGAGTCAACCACATTGCTTTGGGTCTGGAGTCACATGTAGGCCAGATCAGATAAGGATAGCAGTTTCTGTCTAAAGGGCATTAGTTAACCACATGTATTTTTTCCCCCGACAATCAACAATGGATTCATGGTCATGATTCTACTTCTATTTCCAGATCTTTTATTGAATTCAAGTTCCACTATCTGCCATGGCGGGATTCAAATCCAAGTCAATGGATTAACAGTCCAGTGATAATACTGATGAAGGGCTGATGACGATGAAGGGCTTTTGCCCGAAACGTCAATTTCGCTGCTCCCCGGGTGCTGCCTAAACTGCTGTGCTCTTCCAGCACCACTAATCCAGAATCTGGTTTCCAGCGTCTGCAGTCATTGTTTTCACCCCATCTGGCCAGCAACTTCCCAGATTTCACTTCCTCTGCTTCTTGCTCCACAGATGCTGCCAAACTGAGATTGATTAGAAATATCTCTCTTTTTTAAAAAGTGCAGGAAGTTAGGGAAGTCTAAGGAAGTAGTCCAGGGTGACGGTGGGGCAGAGAACTACAATAATAAATAATCAAAAATTCAGGATCATGTTGTTCAGCATTTCCATTCAACCAGCAAACCACAATACACAGATGTTATGTTATCAGACTAATACAGAGGCCCGTACTAATTATTTAAAGATATGAATGCAAATCCTGCCACAGCACCTGGGGAATTTAAATAACTTCATTACATACATTCAGAAAAAAGAAGTATGCTTCAATTCAAACTTAAGTTGAAATTTTCATTCTTGGGTGGAGTGTTATAGAAGTCAAACAAGGCAACCTTGAAATAAGTGCAAAGGTTATTGGGTGTGTAAGCAGACTGGGTGAAAGGCCTACCTTGGTGCTCCAACACTATGTTAAAGCTTTTAGAGTCAGAATCATACAGCACAGAAACAGATCTTTCAGACCACACTGACCATATTCCCAAAATAAACTAGTCCACCTGCCTGTTCCTGGCCCATTTCCCTCCAAACGTTTCCTACTCATGCACTTACCCAAATGTTTTTTTAAATGTTGCAATTGTATTCACATCATAGAGTCATACAGCACGGAAACAGACCCTTCAATCCAAACTGTCCACGCCAACCCATGTTCCCAAACTAAATTAGTCCCACCTGGCTGCATGTGGCCTATCTGCCACCAAACATTTCCTATTCATGAACATATCCATATTTTTTGTTTAAACATTGTAATTGTATCTGCATCTACCACTTCCTCTGGCACTTCAGTCCCCACACTAACCATTATGTTTAAATAAAAGTTGCCTCTCATATCCTTTTTAAATCTTTCTCCACTCACCTTAAAAATATGTCCTATAGTTTTGAACTCCTCTAACCTAGGGAAAGTGCTCTTGGTGCTCTTATCTATGCCCCTCATGATTTTATATGATCACCCCTCAACCTCCTACACTCCAGTGAAAGAGGTCCCAACTTATCTGAAGAAGGGCTTATGCCCGAAACGTCGATTCTCCTGTTCCCTGGATGCTGCCTGACCTGCTGCGCTTTTCCAGCAACACATTTTCAGCTCTTATCTCCAGCATCTGCAGTCCTCACTTTCTCCTCCCAACTTATCTAGCCTATTATATAACTCAAACCTTCCATTCCAGGCAAAATCCTGGTAAATCTTTTCTGAACCCTCTCCAATTCAGTGATATCCTTCCTAATACAGGGCAACCAGAACTGCATACAGAAAAGATCTCATCAATGTCATGTACAAACTCAATGTGACATCCCAACTCCTAAGATCTGAGCAATGAAGGGAAGCATGCTTAACTTCTTAAACACCAAAGTTCTTAACCACTATGCCTACTTGATGCAAATTTCAAAGAATTATGAACCCAAGCCCCTAGGTCTCTCATGCACCATGTCCTATAATTAATTGTATAAGTCCTGCCCTTGTTTGTTTTACCAACATGCAATACCTTGCATTTATCCAAATTAAACTCCATCGGCCACTCCTCAGCTGATTGACCTAACAAATCAAAATCTCTTTAAAGAAAAACAATTTTTAAAAATTCCTCCAGCTCTCACTCCCTTTCATGCCTCCATGAGATAATGGCTCCACATCCTCCATGGCCTCCATATACTCTTGCCAACCTACAACCACTCCCGCTTAATAGCCCCTTTGTCAACCTATGACAATCAGGCTGGGAAGAGAGATCTTTATTGACTTTCTGTTCATCACCTACAGCTCTTCACTCACTCCGACAGTGGGAGCTGCCAGCACAGCAGCATTGTCACAGGACTAGTAATCCAGGGGGGGGAAGAGAGAGTCTGGGATGAGAGAGTGGGGGGACAGACAGGAGAGGGGAGGAAGAGGACGGGTGGGGGGGTGGGGAGGGAGAGGGCAGAGAGAGGTGGGTGGCGAGACAGTGGTCGAGACGGGGGAACTCATTGCCACTAAAGGCTGTGGAAGTCAAGTCAACAGAGTCAGAGTCATACAACACAGAAACAGACCATTCGGTCCAACTTGTCCATGCCAATCAAGTTTCCCAAATTAAATGAGTCCCACTTGCCTCTGTTTGGCCCATATCACTCTACATCTTTCCTCCTCATGTACCTGTCAAAGTGTCTTTTAAATCTTATAACAGTATCTGCATCTACCATTTCCTCTGGCAATTCATTCACATACAAACCACCCTGTGTGGAAAAAAAGTTGCCCTTTTGGTCCCTTTTAAATCTTTCTCCTCTTACCTTAAAAAGTATGCTTTCTAGTTCTGAACTCCGTTATCCCAGGGAAAAGATTTTGACCTTCATCTTATCTATACTCTTATTTTATAAACCTCTATAAAGCTTACCCCTTAACCTCCCATTTAGTTTATTTTGGGAGGGGGCATGGGCTGAGGAGGTGGAAGAGAAATGTTGAAGGTAAATGAACATGGAAAGCCTGGAGACACTCAACAGAGCTAGATGCTTTTGTGGATAGAGTTAACATTGAGACCAATATGCCTCTTCTCCAGAAGAAACTGATGTTTCTCTCTGAACAAATGTCTTCATTTCAGAACTCCAGCTTCTGCCATACTTTGCTATTATTTTAGACTGAAGGTAAAGTCTGTTTATATTTTATATAAAAGTCACAATGTTATCCTCATCTCCATGCCTTAATGCATTGACAATAAGGATGTGTATTTATATATTAGTCCATTTAACACAGTTCACAAGCATCCCAAGCCATGTCACAAACAAGAATGCAACATCAAACCATATCAGAACATGAAATCAAATATATTAAAACGAGGTCAGATCTGATGGAAAAGAGAGCGAGAGAGAAGCAGGGAGCGAGAGAGAGAGAGATGCAGGGAGCGAGAAAGAGAGAGAGAGAGACGCAGGGAGAGGGAAAGAAAGGGAGAAAGAAAGAAAGGGAGAAAGAAAGAAAGGGAGAAAGAAAGAAAGGGAGAAAGAAAGAGAGAGAGAAAGCGAGAAAGAGAGAGAGAAAGAAAGAAAGAAAGAAAGAAAGAAAGAAAGAAAGAAAGAAAGAAAGAAAGAAAGAAAGAGAGAGAAAGAAAGAAAGAAAGAAAGAAAGAAAGAAAGAAAGAAAGAAAGAAAGAAAGAAAGAAAGAAAGAAAGAAAGAAAGAAAGAAAGAAAGAGAGAGAAAGAAAGAAAGAGAGAGAGAGAGAGAGAAAAAGAGAGTGCGCGACAGAGAGAGAGAAAATTCATGACGTTAGAGCTAAACATGATTGAGGGAAGCCAACCAACCCATCTAACTTATTCTGTTTAAAAAGAAAGAGTGCCAGGATCTCAGCAGAGTCAGTCTTCATTCATGCTATTATTTCCAGGAAACTAGTCTGGATGTTGGTTACCCTTTGTTCAAAAAAAACACACAAATTTATTTTCTATCAATTTGTACCCAAGCCTCCTTGCCCTATTTACTTGTTCTGGAGTGTTCTTTTTATTTAGTGGTAATTATCATTGTTGTAATTATCATTTTTTTAAAAAAGGGTTATGCAGTTGGGTCAAGAATGACTTGTTTCTCCTCCAGTTCAGTAGGTTCTTGGGAACATAGAAATACAGGACACAGAAGCACAAGTCTCTTTCAGTATCCTTTAACCTTCAATAGAATCATGGCTGATCTCATTGTGGCCTCAATTCCACTTGCTTTCCATCATCTGCAATTCCACTGTCGGTACAAAATCTGTCACACTCAGCCATAAATAAACCCAAAGACCCAACTCCCAATGCCTTCAGGGAACAGCATCACACAAACTAACAACCCTTTGAGAGTCTTTAAGACAGAGATGGATAAGTTCTTGATTCATAAGGGGATCATGGGGAGAAGACAGGTTTGAGAAGCATATCAGCCACGATCGAATGGTAAAACATACCCATGGGTCAAATGGCCTAATTCTGCTCCTAGATTTATGGGCCACCAAAAGAATCCTGGTCAATATCGGGATTCAACTCTATTTTCTCAACACGTCTCATGTTTTAAATGAACATTGAGAGATGCAAAAAGCAAAGGCATATTTTTTGCAAGGTTTGTAGCTCAGGTTGAGGTTTAGGGTGTAGCTTTGCTCGCTGAGTTGTAGGTTTGATATCCAGACGTTTCATTACCTGGCTAGGTAACATCATCAGTGGCGACCTCTAGTGAAGCGAAGCTGTTGTCTCCTGCTTTCTATTTATAGGTTTATCCTGGATGGGGTTCCTGGGGTTTGTGGTGATGTTATTTCCTGTTCGTTTTCTGAGGGGTTGATAGATGGTATCTAGATCTATGTATTTGTTTATGGCGTTGTGGTTGGAGTGCCAGGCCTCTAGGAATTCTCTGGTATGTCTTTGCTTAGCCTGTCCCAGGATAGATGTGTTGTCCCAGTCGAATTGGTGTTTTTATTTTCATCCGTGTGTAGGGCTAGGAGGGAGAGAGGGTTGTGTCGTTTTGTGGCTAGCTGGTGTTCGTGTATCCTGATGGCTAACTTTCTTCCTGTTTGTCCTACGTAGTGTTTGTGGCAGTCCTTGCATGGAATTCTGTACATGACATTGGTTTTGTCCATGGGTTGTACTGGGTCTTTTAAGTTTGTTAGTTTTTGTTTGAGTGTGTTGGTGGGTTTGTACGCTACTAGGATTCTGAGGGGTCTTAGTAGTCTGGCTGTCATTTCTGAAATGTCTTTGATGTATGGTAAGGTGGTTAGGGGTTCTGGCTGTGTTTGGTCAGCTTGTCGTGGTTTGTTGTTGAGGAATCTGCGGATTGTATTTTTTTGAGTATCCGTTCTTCTCGAGTACGTTGTATAGGTGGTTCTCCTCTGTTTTCTGAAGTTCGTCTGTGCTGCAGTGTGTGGTGGCTCGTTGGAATAGTGTTCTGATACAGCTTAGTTTGTGTGTGTTGGGATGGTTGGTGGTGTAGTTAAGTATATGGTCAGTGTTTGTCGGTTTTCTGTATACGCAGGTTTGTAATTCTCCGCTGTCCTTTCTTTCGACTGTGACGTCCAGGAATGCGAGTTTGTTGTCGGTTTCTTCCTCCTTGGTGAACTTTATGCCTGTGAGGGGGTTGTTGATGATGTTAAATGTCTCTTCTATCTTGTTTTCGTTTTGTGATGACAAAGGTGTCATCAACGTAGTGGACCCAGATTTTTGGTTTGATGGTTGGTAGGGCTGTTTGTTCTAGTCTTTGCATTACTGCTTCTGCTATGAATCCTGATAGCGGAGAACCCATGGGTGTGCAGTTGGTTTGTTTGTAGATTATGTTGTTGAAGGTGAAGTGGGTGGTGAGGCACAGATCCACTAGCTTCATGATGTTTTCGTCAAAAAAGACAAAAACATCGTTATATTACCTGCAGACAAGGGTCGGCTCACAGTCATCCTGAACAGAAGGGACTGCATAGAGAAAGCCAATGCACTACTCGCAGACACCAACACCTACCAACAGGTGGCACAAGGCTCGACCCCACAACTAGGAAACAAAATTACATATCACCTAAGAAAATTACACAATTCTGGACAATTAAACAAGGCAGAATTCCAAAAAATGCAACCAGACGGGACCAACAATTCTACGGACTACAAAGAATCCATAAACCAGGAGCCCCCCTCAGACCCATAGTCTCACTACCCGGAACACCAACTTACAGACTGGCCAAAGAACTACACGCAAGACTGAAATACCTAGTAGAAGAGTCACAGCACTCCATCCACTTCACCCAGGAATTCCTAAAAATCATCAAAAACACCAAGATAAAGGAAGACGAAGCAATGATTCATTCAACGTAACAGCACTGTTCACCTCCATCAACATCGACCTGGCAAAGGAAACACTTCTCACACTTTTAGAAGAGACCATCACACACACCCCAACCACCATCAATCACATTACCAACGAAAATATCATGAAGCATCATCATTTGGATGAAACCCTAAACCCAGATACTGTCCACCTGTTCTGGTGTGCAAAGATCACAGGGAGAGTGTAGTGATTGTAACGAGGTCAGCCAGGTGGACCTCATAGAATGAGTTCCCAGATTAACAGCCCCAATCAGGGAGCCCCGGCTGACAGATTAAAACAAAGAGTGTGATCACACAACATTGCCCTTTGATGTGAAGGGCAGTGTTTGTCACTGGCCACCCGGGTGTTTTCCTATCTTCCTGGTGATGGAATTTGAATAAAGATTCGTGGACTTTGTGTCTTTCACTGTGTATCACACCTGCATACACACACACCATGGGTGCTGGGGAAAAAATAAGCACTACCGCACTTAGGTGGTAGTGTGGGGATTTAAAAAAAAAACAGGGGGTCACACCTGCACACACAAAAAAAACAGGAGAAGAAGAAAAAAAAACAAAGAGTGTGATCACACAGCATTGCCCTTTGATGTGAAGGGCACTGCTTGTCACTGGCCACTTGGGTGTTTTCCTACCTTCCTGGTGGTGGAAATTGAATAAAGATTCGTACACCTTGTGTCTCTCACTGTGTCTCACACGTACACCATGGGTGCTGGGGAAGAAAAAAAGAAAAAAAAAACAGAAGTGTGGTGGGCGGCACAGTGGCACAGTGGTTAGCACTGCTGCCTCACAAAAAAAAACAAAAAAAAATGGAGATAAGTTTAAAAAAAATAAAACAAAGAGTGGCTGCACCCTGGAGCTGTTCAGGGAGAGGTGGGCACCACAGACAGTGGAGTGTTTTATTTCCCCCTCCAACTGTATTTTGATTTAACCTCTGCCTTCCCCTTCACATTTTGATTATACAAATTGTTGAGAATGGCACTGCTTGCCACTGGCTACTCTGGTGTTGGAATATAAATAAAGATTTACACACTTGTTGTTCTTTACTGTGTCCGACACCTGCTCACATGCGACATGGGTGCTGGGGAAAAATAAGCACTACCGCTGTTAGGCGATAGTGTGAGGAAAAATAAAGGAGTGTCAGACATCCTGTTTACTCTGAGAGCTAGCTCTGAGGAAGCTGGATCAATGGTGAAGGACTTTCCATTTTGTGTTAGGGAGGAGACTGACCTCTGTGTTATCTGGATCACACAGTCAGTGTGTTACCACTGTGAAAAAAAAAGAGCAGCTGACAGATTAAAAGAGGAGTGGCAGATGGCTGAGGGAGCTGGACCAGTGTCAAGAAACTTTCCCACATGTTAAAAAAAAAGAGTAAGTTGGTGAAGGGATACCAGCCTCTGTGGAGTTATTTCAGTGTTAACGAGAGCTGGATTTTCAACAAATGGTAAACCGCATTCTGTAGCTGGACAAATACCTAATTGCATAGAAGATTCATATGCTAAGTTGCAGGGAAGCTGTCCTTCATGAAACTGGACATGAGCCATGTGTACTTGCAATTGTGGTTAGATGAGGATCCCCAGATGTACATTATAATAAATACCTATGGGGGTTTGTACCAATATACAAGACTGCTATTTTAGGATAGTCAGTCAGTGCAATTTTTCAACAGACAATGAAGAACATTTTGTAAGGTCTATCCCAGGTCACCATTTATCTAGATGATGTGCTAATAACAGGGAAGACCAATAAGGAGCACTTCAAGAACTCATAGCCCTTACATGTTTCTCCCAGGCGGATGTACACCTTTGAAGGGAAAAATGTGTGTCCTTGGTATCCCAAGTGACCTACTTGGGCTACACGGTCAATAAGGTCGGGTTACATCCACTGGACGTGAGGGCGATCAAAGCTGCCCCAACTCCACGTCTCTACTGGAGCCTAGGTCTTTCCGTAATAGTTTGCCAGCCTGAGGAAAGTTCCTACATAGCCTGGTCTCTATCCTGGCACCTGTGCAACAACTCTTAAAGGGTTGGCCTTTCAAATGGTTGTGTAGCCAAGTCATAGCTTTCAGGGAAGTGAAGAAACAGCCAACATTCTCTAAAGGTGTTGGAACCCTTTACATCCCAAGATAGTGGCAAAGTAGGACGCTTCTGCCGGACCATGTCCACTCTGCCCGTTCTTCTTTTCTTCTCTCCCCACCACCGCTGACAACTCTGGCCTCAAATGTAGACATGAGGAGAGGCCTCTCAGCTAGATGTGGCATGCAGGCTCCCAGCCTGACTTAATGGCCTCCCGTGATGGCTTCCCTGCAAGGCGGGGTAGCCACTAACACACGCCACCCACTCCCACCCCACTGCCCTCCACCCCTCCCCCCCAGCGTGGCACCCTCTCGGCCCAGTCGTGTGACAGTCTGGGGTGATCACCCAGCCTCATGATCCTCAAGTTGAAGCCTGGCACTGTCTGGAGCCAGGGCGGACTGGAGACTAAGTGCCAGCATGGTATGGGTTGGAAGACCACAGTTTGTGGACTTTTGTTTCTGCGATGCTGGACATTTCATTTCTCCATTTTCCAAGATTGTGTAACTTAAGAAGCTGTACCTAGGTACTTTGTACCTAAGATGGCGTTATAAGTGGCGATACATAAACTATTCACTGTCATCACTGAGTACATGTGACAATAAAACTAATTAATTCATTCACAGTAAAATCTCAAGCGAGATGTAGAATCGACATGCCTCGCAGTATGGCACCAGGGTAGTATTAGCTTATAGGTAGTGCAATGGAGAGGAACGCCCAATAGTGTATGCAACCAGAACTTTGCGTGATGCACAGCATAAATATGCCCAGATAGTGAAGGAAGGTTTGGAGGTCATATTTGGAGTCAGGACGTTCCACCAATACCTTTATGACATAAAATTTTAATAATATCAGACCACAAATCCCAACTAAGTCTACTTAAAGAAGACAAGGCAATGCCGCACATAGCTTCAGGCCAAATTCAACAATAAGCTCTAAAATAAGTGCATATAACTACTATGTGGAATACTATCCAGGAGACCCAAGTAGTGAATGCGGATGCATTGAGCTGTTTCCCACTGGCAGATACATCACCGGTGGTATCGCCACAGGAAGAGTCGTAATGATTTTAAATTTTCTGGATGCTCTCCCAGTCAGAGTTGACATCAGACTTTGAACGCAGAAGAATCCAGTCCTGACAAAACTGGGGGTATTGAGGGAAGCCAAAGAGTCATCATAACCAGAACTGAAATTATTTTGAACCCGGAGAAATCAGATTACAGGACAGGATGGCAGGTTATTACAGGGAGCAAGAGTGATGGTCCCGAGCAAAGGTTGGCGCCAGACTCTGAACTCTATCAGGATCATCCAGAGGTCTTGAAGATTGTTGGTGCGAAGTTACGTCTGGTGGCCAGGACTGCATAATTGACACTGCCGCACCAATGGGGCTATGTGCCAACAAAAGACAAAAATTACCACCAGTAGCTCCCGCATATTTATGGCAATGGCTAGGTAAATCCTGGTCTCAGTTACATGTCAACTATGCAGGTCCTTTCATGGGCTTAATGTTTTTAGTCATTGTAGACACCCATTCAAAGTGGTTGGACGTACATGGAATTTATTTGTCAAACATGGTAGAGATGATAAAGAGCCTATGCGCATCTTTTGCAATACACTGATTCACAAAAGTGTTGGTCACAGATAATGGGCCATTGTTTACCAGCAGGGAATTTGAGTGTTTCTTAAAGTCGCATGTGATTCGACATTTAAGGACAACTCCATATCATCCATTATCCAACAGACTGGAAGAAAGATCAGTCCAAACTTTGAAAGCAGGTTTGAAGAAACAGCCTATAGCTTTGCTGTACCAAACTGTCCCAGTTCCTATTTGATTATAGGACCACCTTTCATGCAACTTTAGGGATAACTCTAGCAGATTTGGCAATGGAATAATAGCTAAAACTACGATAAAAGCTATCGAGCTGACAGTTCAAGGAAAGCGAGATTAAGTATTGAGGAAGAAAAGAATGGCGATCATATCAATTATGGAGTGAGATGTAACATGACAGCCAGCATAACACAGTTGGGCATAATGGCCTATTTATTGCTGTTCATTCTGTGTAACCATGTATGCAAATTTTGGTGAGAACATAGTTTTCAATACTCAGTTTATGAAACACTCAACATGTAATTTTCTACCTTCTTAGCTATTTACCTTATTAAACCTTCAAAGCAGGAAGGCAATGATATTATTGCTAGATTATTAATCCAGAAACTCAACTAATTTTCTGGGCACCAAGGTTCGAATCCCACCATGGCAGATGGTGGAATTTTAAGTCAATTTTTTAAAACCTGGAATTGAGAATCTACTAACGACCATGAAAGCATTGTCTGAAAAACTCATCTAGCATCTAATGTCCTTCAAGGAAGGAAATCTGCCATCCTCACCAGGTCTGGACTATATGTGACTGCAGACCCACAGCAATGTAGTTGACTCTAAATTACCCTCTGAAATGGCCTAGCAAGCCATTCAGTTGTATCAATCACTACAAAGTCTCAAAGAAATGAAACCAGATGGATCATCTGGTATCAACCTGGTCACTGAAAAACCAACGGCAGAAACAGCCCTGTCAAACCTGCAAAGTCCTCCTCACTAACATCCACGGATTAATGCCAAAATCTGGAAAGCTGTCCCACAGAATAGTTAAGCAACAGCTTGACAATGTCCCAGACACGACCATCAATATCCCTGGATGTGTCCTGGCCCACAGCAGGACAGACCCAGTAGAGGTGGCAGCACAGTGGTACATTGTCCGAGGGGAGTTGCCGTGCGCATCCTCTACACTGACTCTGGATCCCATGAAGTCTCAAATCTTCAGGTTAAACATCCTGCTGATTACCATATTGCATCCTCCACTGGCTGATGAATCGGTACTCTGACATTTTGAGCACTAAGGATAACAAGAGCACAAAATCTGGGGGTTTTCAATGTCCAGCACCAATAGTAGCTCAGCAGCAACACAACTGATCACACTATAGTTGTTAGATTGCAACATTTGGTGAGGGAACCAACAAGAGGAAAAAAACATACTTGACCTCATCTTTACCAATCTGCCAGCTACATCTGTCCATGACAGTATTGGTGAGAGTGACCACAGTACCGTCCTTGTGCAGATAAAGCTCCGCCTTCACAAAGAGAACACCCTGCAATATGCTATGTGGCACGAGCACCATTCCAAATGGGATAAACATCAAACAGATTGAGCAACTCAAGATTAGACATCCATGAAGCACTGTGGGCCATCAACAACAGCAGAACTGTACTCAGCATATTCTGCAACCTCATGACCTAGCTTATTCCTCATTCAACCATTTCCAGCAAGCCAGGGGATCAACCTTATTCAATGGAGAGTACTGGACGGTATGCCAGGAGCAGCATTAGGCATAACTGAAAGTGAGGTATATTATGGACAAAACCAGACCCGCCTCAAAGTATTTTAAGATGGTAGCCTAAACCCTAACTGTTTCTTATTTTAAAGACAGATGTAAAGTGGGGTGTTCCCATGTGATGCAACTGGTCAAACCACTCAACACTCAATTGTGTTAAGAAAAACATAACTTATTTAAAGACTATAGTTAAATATAAACAAAAGAAAGAGGAATTTAGAATAACTTAACTATTGGACAACTTAACCGAAAAATAGACACAGAGTATCTATTTCAATATAGCAACATCCCATTAACATACCTTGGCAAAATGGTAGATTCATACACAGATTTTTACATGCAGTTTCCCAGTCCAGGAAGGAACAAAGAGATTTCAGAGAAAGTCACAGTTAGGAATCATTTTACTCAAGCTTGCAACCCTTCTGGGACCCAAACAGCTTCCACTTCAACAGCCAAAAAAAACTAGAAAACCTGATCTAGGAGAACTGGCTTCTCCCCTTCCATTGTTATATCTGTTCTAAACAAAAAACCTAAAGGCCTCCTCTGATTGTTGACTTAGACAGTTCCCCTTAGCCACTTCAGCATCTCTGCCTTTACAATCTCTCTTCAAAAAAACTCAGGACAAAATAACCTTTTTAAAGTGACATCATCATCACGGGTGTCAGCCTGGTAGCTTACGACTTGTATGCCAAAAAGAATAAGTGGCAAGTGACAGACAGAGCTAAGTGATTCCACAGCCAATGGATCAGATCCATCTCTGTAACTCTGCCAAACATTGTCTGCTATCATTCGTGACTATCCACCAACTTGCTGGGGGAGGCAGCTCCACGTACATCCCCATCCTCAATGATGGAAACAACCAGCACATCCATGCAAAGATAAAATTTGAAGCATTCACTGCAATTTTCAGCCAAAGCGCCAAGTGGATGATTTATCTCAGCCTCCTCCTGTGGTTCCGAGCACTACAGCACCAGTCTTAAACCAATTCGATTCACTCCATGTGATATCAAGAAACAATTGGAGACACCGGATGCTGCAAAGGCTATGAGCGCTGATAATGAACTCCAGAACTTGCCACTCCCAGAGCCAAACTCTTTCAATACAGTGTCAACACTGGTATAAACGCAACATGAAAAATTGCTCAGATATGTCCTGTACAAAAAAAAAGCAGGACAAATCCAACCCAGCCAATTATTGCTCCATCAGTCTACTCTCAATCAGCAGTAAAGTGATGGAAGGTGTCATTGACAGTGCTATTGAACAACACTTGCTCAATGACACCCAGTTCAGGTTCCACCAGGTAAAAACAAGGACTGCAGATGCTGGAAACCACAGTCTAGATTAGAGTGGTGCTGGAAAAGCACAACAAGTCAGGCAGCATCCGAGGAGCAGGTTCCACCAGGGCTACTCAGCTCCTGACATAATTACAGATTTGGTTCAATAACAGACAGAGGACAGAGTGACATTCCTGAATTGAATTAAATTGAATTTATTGTCAGATGTACAGAGACAGTGTAAAGCTTTGTCTTGCGAGCAATACAGGTAGTTCACACAGTTAAGTAGCATAGATAAATAAATAATAGGTAAACAGCAGCAAAAACAAAAATACAGGTACAGATGAATGTTAAGAACTAGAGTTCATTCAGTATTCTAACAACACTAGGGCAAAACCTGTTACAAAACCAGCTGGTGCATGTGTTCAGGCTTCTGTACCTTCTCTCCAATGGTAGAGGTTGTCGAAAAACATTGCCAGGATGGGATGGATCTCTGAGAATGCTGATGGCCTTTCCTTCACAGTGGACTTGGCAGATGGATTCTATAGATGGAAAGTTGATCTCTGTGATTGTCTGGGTTGAGTTCACCACTCTCTGTAACCATCTTGAATGGTACAGTCGCCATACCAGGTAGTGATACATCCAGACAGAGTGCTCTCAATGGCGCACCTATAAAAGATCGCATGGGTATTTGCCATCATGCCAAATCTCCTCAGCTGCCTGAGGAAGAGATATTGTTGGGGCTTTGTAACCAGTGCATCCACATGAAGAGTCCAAGAAAGCTTGTTGTGGATGACCACTCCAGAAGCTTGACACTCTCCACTCATTCCACCTCTGTGTTGTTAATGTGTAGGGGGCATGAGTAACATCCCACTGAAAGTCAATAATGAGTTCCTTGGGTTTTGCCAGCATTGAGAACTAGGTTGTTTTCAGTGACCATTTTTTCCAGATCTTCCACCTCCTGTCTGTCGTCTGTTTCGTTGCCACCCGAGATTCAACCAACTATAGTGGTGTCACCAGCAAACTTGTAAATGGCATTAGTCTGGTATTTGGCGATGCAGTCATGTGTATAGAGTGAGTACAGTAGGGGTCTGAGTACACACCCTTGGGTGGCTCCAGTGTTGAGTGTTCGTGTGGATGAAATACTGTTCCCAATCTTTACTGATTGTGACCGGTGGATCAGGAAACTGAGGATCCAGTTGCAGAGAGTGGGGCTTAGTCCAAGATTACTAAGTTTAGTAATCAATCAGTCTCAAGAGGATAATAGTGTTGAAGGCTGAATTGTAGTCAATGAGTAGGATTCTTACGTAGCTGTTCTTGGTGTCAAGATGTTCTAGGGAGGAGTGAAGGGCAAGTGATATGGCATCTGACATGGAGCTGCTGGTCCAATAGGCAAATTGGAGTGAGTCAAGAGTAGTGGGGAGGCTGGAGTTGATTAATGCCATGACCAGCCTTTCAAAGCACTTCTTGACCACTGAAGTTAGGGCTACTGGACGGTAGTTATTGAGACATGCCGCATGAGCTTTCTTGATGTTGGCCCTCTTGAAACAGACAAGCAGAGTGGCCTGCTGCTGGGAGGTTGAAATATCCGAGGAGACTTCTGCCAGTTGATCTGCGCAAGCTCTGAGTGCACGGCCTGGTACGCAGAGGTGTAACTTCTTGCCGAAATCCTGCTCAAAGCGAGCATAGAAGATGTTGAGATGACCTGGGAGGCATAATGTCTGCTTTCTTGCACTGTCACTTTTTAGAACTGGTGATGTCATTCAGTCCTTGCCATATTTGTCGGGTGTCTGTCTGGGTCTCTAGTTTGGATCGATATTGGTCCTTGGGTGTCTTAATGGCTCTGCGAAGGTCATACCTGGATTCTTTATATTTGAGTGGGTCTCCTGATCTGAAGGCCTCACGTCTGGTTTTTAGCAAGTTCTGTATAACCTGATTCATCCAGGGCTTCCTCAGTCTGCAGTCCTCCACACACTTGCTGATAAAGTCTGTGACGGTGGTAGCATATTCATCCAAGGTATCTGCAGACTGTTTGAACATGGCCTAATCAGATGATTCCAGACAGCACCAGAGTTGATCCTCTGCCTCCTCCAACCAGCACTGGACCTGCACCCACGCAGGGGGTCCCGTGCTTGTGCTTTTGCCTGTAAGCCAGGAGAAGAAACACAGCATTTTGGTTGGAGCTCCCGAAATGAGGTGGGGGATGGAGTGGCAGGCATCATTCACAGTGGTGTAGCAGTGGTCTAAAATGTTCAGGCCCTTGGTGGGACAGGTAATGTTCTGGTAGTATTTGGGAAACACCTTCCTTAGATTGGCTTGATTGAAGTCGCCAGTTACAATAAACAAGGCCTCGGGATGTTCCGTCTCCAGGGCATTAGTGGTAGAGTACAGCACATCCAGAGCTTCCTCAACCTTTGCTTGTGGCGGTATGTACGCAACAGTTAGTATAGCAGCAGTAAATTCCCATGGTAGATAGAAGGGGCGGCACTAGATGGTGAGGAATTCAAGGTTTGGGGAGCAATGGCTGCCCAGGGTTGCAATGTCTGTGCTGCATGAGCTTTCTTGATGTTGGCCCTCTTGAACTTGTTGATTAAACCCCTCCACCCTTTCTCTTAGAAAAGCCATCAGCCTGAAGTGCGCAGTTGGAACAGATGGGTTGAGCCAGGTTTCTGTGAAGCAGAGTGAGCAGCAGTCCCGCAGTTCACGCTGGAAGCTGAGCCATGATCTGAGTTTGTCCATTTTGTTCTCCAGAGATTGTACATTTGCAAGGGGTAAGCCAGGAAGGAGGGGTCTTGAAACTACGTAGTCTCAGTCTTACAAGCAAGCCGGCACGCTTATCCCACTTCCTCACAGGTTTCTTAGATTTGAGTGGTCCGGTGGAGTGGATTGTGACTGCTTCCAGTTAGGTGATCTGTCCTAGGAGCCTGTAGAGCAGGTAGGTTGCAATTCAGTGTACTTTTGCAGGAGGTCTGCTTAGGACCCAGAGTAGCAGGTAATTTACTGTGTGTTTTTTTAACTGGTGGGAGTTTGTTTAGGACCCAGTGAAGAAGTTCCTGGTTTCAGTTGCTGCCGATTTGCTACTCCAGGTCCAGCCACATTTTTTGCAGAGGTGTTTGGGCTGCTCTCCAGGTAAGTTCTGATAGATTTATGTCAGGCAGGTGTCCTATGGGGCCAGGAGTGTTTCGTATCGGTCCTCCTTCCTGGGGCAGGTCTCTCAGGTCCCTCCATTTTCCAGCAGGCTCCAAGCCTGGGGCTCGCGTAGGCTGCCTCCGGCTGGCCTGGCCTTCTTCTAGGCTGGTCAGATGGGTCGTAGGCACCACGTGGTCTTGACATCAAGGCTGGATTTGACTGACAGTAGCATGAAGGAGCCCTAGCAAAACTGCAATCAATGGAAATCAAGGGACGAACTCACCACTGCTTGAAGTCATATCTGGCACACAGGACAATGGTCGTGGTTTTTGGAGGTCAGTCATCTCAGTTCCAGGACGTCTCTGCAGGAGTTCCTCAGGGTTGTATCCTAGGCCTGACCATCTTTAGCTCTTTCACCTTCCCTCCATCATAAGGTCAGATTTGGGGATGTTTGCCAACGACTGCACAATATTCAGCACCATTTGTGACTTCTCAGCAACTGAAGCAGCCTTTGTTCAAATGTAGCAAGATCTGGACAATGTCCAGGCTTTGGTTGACAATTGGCAAGTAACATTCAAGCTACATAAATGCACCATTACCTATAACCACTGCTGCTAAGGGCACTGCTTGTCACTGGCCACTTGGGTGTTTTCCTTGGGTGATGGAATACAAATAAAGTTTTCTGCACTCGATGTTTCTTCACTTTGTCCTAAACCTACATGCACATGACATGGGTGCTGGGGAGAAATAAGCACTCCTGCTGTTTGGCAGTAGGGCAGAGGTTTTAAAAAATATATACAATCAGGAGATTTAGAATCTCCTCAGTTGAGAACTGACTGTAGAAAAAAAAAAGAAAACAAAGGGAAAAAAAACAAGAGATCCATTGCCACTTGACATTAAACGGTGTTACCATCACTGAATCCCACACCATCAACATCCTGGGAGTTACCACTGACCAGAAACTCAACTGGACTGACCACATAAACACATTGGCTACAATAGCAGGTCAGAGGCTAGGTATAAAACTCATGATTAACTCATCTCTTGACTCCCCAAAGCCTGACCATCATCTATAAGGCACAAGTCAGGAGTGTGATGGAATACTCCACACTTGCCTGGATGTGTGCAGCCACAACGACACTCAGAGCTTGACAACATCCAGTTATGCTTTCCTTTATTAGTCAGAGCAGTAAGTATAGGAGTTGGGAGGTCATGTTGCAGCTGTACAGGACACTGGTTAGGCCACTTTTGGGATATTATGTGAAATTCTGGTCTCTCTCCTATAGGAAGGATGTTGTGAAACTTGAAAGTGATCAGAAAAGACTTACAAGGATGTTACTAGAGTTTGAAGAGTTTCAACTATAAGAAGAAGCTGAATAGGTTGGGGCAATTTTCCCTGGAGCGTCAGAGGCTTGGGGGGTGGGGGGGGGGGGGGTGACCTTATAGAGGTTTCCAAATTAAGAGGGGCATGGATAGGGGAAAGAGACAAGATCTTTTCCCTGGCATGGAGGAGTCCAGAACTAGATGGCACAGATTTAAGGCGAGAGGGAAAAGGTTTAAAAGAGACCTAAGAGACAATTTTTTCATGCAGAGGATGGTACATGTAAGGAATGAGCTGCCAGAGGGAGTGGTGGAGGCTGTTACAATTAGAACATTTAAAAGGTACCTCGATTGGTTGATGAATAGGAAGGATTTAGAGGGATATAGGCCAAGTGTTTGCAAATAGGACTAGATTAGTTTAGGATATCTAGTCGGAAAGGACAAGTTGGACCGAAGGGTCTGCTTCTGTGCTGTACATCTATGATAAGGCAGAGTCAAAAGGTGTGGTACTGGAAAAGCACTGCAGGTCAGGCAGTATCCAAGAAGCAAGATAGTCAATGTTTTGGCCATAAGCCCTTCATCAAGAATGTGGGGAGGGACCAAGGGGGCCGAGAAATAAATACGAGGGGGGTGGGCAGGGTTTGAAGGTGATAGGTGGATGCTTGTGTGGGGTGATGGTGGTAGGTCGAAGGGGAGGGTGGAACAGATAGTTGGACAGGGGAGAAGTTGAACAGGGCAGTCCTGAGGTGGAGGGTTGAATCTGGGATAAGCTGGCGGCAGTGGGGGGGTGAGGAAATTGGTGAAATCGACTTTGATGCTGTGTGGTTGCAGGGTCCCTAGGTGAAAGATGAGGCATTCTTCCTCCAAGCGACTGGGCGGTATGGTTGTTTGGTGCGTGTGTCCTGGAGATGTTCTCTGAAACATTTCACAAGTTGGTGTCCTGTCTCTCCAACGCAGAGGAGACCACATCGAGAGCAACGGACACAGTGGATGAGGTGTCTGAATGTGCAGGAAAATATCTGTTGGACCTGGAAGGACCCTTTGGGGCCTTGTATGGAGGTGAGGGGGGAGTTTAGGTGCAGGTTTTACACATCTTGAGGTGACAAGGGAAGGTGTTGAGAGTGGAGGCATGGACCTAACGAGGGCAGCGTTGAGGAAATGGTCTCTGCAGAATGCTACTGGGAGAGGGGAGGGAAATATGTCTCTGGTGTGGGGTCAGATTGTAACTGGTGGAAATGGCAGAGGATGAGATTGGTGGGGTGGAAGGTGAGGACGAGAGGGTTCTATCCTTGTTGCAGTTGGAGGGATTGGGTTCAAGGGTGGTGGTGCGGGAAGTGGAGGTGATGTGCTGGAGGGCATTCTTGACTGTGCGGGAGGAGAAATTCCAGTCCTGGAAGTAGGAGGCCATTTGGGATGTTCTGGAATGGAACTGCTCCTACTGGGAGCAGATGCAGTGGAGGAGGAAGAATTGGGAGTCAGGGATAGCGTTTTTCCAGGAGGCAGGGTAGGAGGAGGTGGGTTTCAAGTAGATGTCCACATTGATTCAGTCACTGAAAATGGTGATGGAGAGGTCCAGGAAGGGGAGAGAGGTGTCCAAGATGATCCAAGTGAACTTGAGGTCAGGGTGGATAGTGTTCATGAAGTTCATGAAGTGTTCAACCTCCTCATGGGAGCACGAGGTGGAGCCAATACAGTAATTTAAGACTAAGCAGCCCACATGATGGCACTACATCCACAAGCACCCACTCCCTCCACCACCAACATGCAGTGGCAGAAGTATGTACCATCTACAAGATGCAGTACTGAAATTCACCAAAGGTCCTCAGGCAATTCAAACCCAAAAACACTTCCATCTAGAAAGAAAAGGGCAGCAGATACATGGTAACACCTCTACTTTCAAAGTACCCTCCAAGCCATTCACCATCCTGACTTGGAAACATATTGCTGTTCCTTCATTGTCGATATGTCAAAATCCTGGAATTCTCTCTCTAACGGTATTGTGAATCCACCCATAGGAAGTGGACTGCAGCAGTTTAAAAAGGCAGCTGAGCATCACCTTCCCAAGGGCAACTAGGAACAGGCAATAAATGTTGGCCACACAGTGATGTCCACATCCCTTAAACAAATTTTAAAAATGCTTAATGGAGAGTTTTAAATGAGGTTAAACTTCTGACGTGAAAATAAACCAAGATTCTCTCTCTGCGACCAGTTTTCCAGTTCTATGGGAAATCTTTGCACATTAGAGAAGGACCAATCAGCTTCCAAGGACGCAGTAGCTGTTAAAGCCACTATACTTTAATTTTTTCATTTGTGGGACATGGATATCACTGGTGAGGCCGCTATTTATTACCCATCTCTACATCTACTCAGAGTCAACCACATTGCTGTGGGTCTATCACGTCAGGTAAGGATGGTAGATTTCCTTGCCTAAAGTACTTTAGTGAACCAGTTTTTTTCCCCAACATTTGCTCATGGTATCATAGTCATCATTAGACACTTAATCCCAGATTTTCATTGAATTTAAACTCCATCTGTTATTGGGTCTGTGGATTAACAATCTAGTGGTAATACCACTAGGCCATCATGTCCCCTTAAAGTTAAGATGCCTCACAAATAGATATGTCTGATTTTGTTTGACATCGTGAAAATCAATTAGAATAGAGGTTATCTCAGTTGTTACACTGCATTCTCACAACTAAGTCTCTCTGATTACCAAATACTCAATCACCCACCCTTCTAATCATCTCACCGCAGAAAAATTACACTGGTACTTCAATTAATACTGCACTGAGGTGGTACTGCACTGTCAAAGGTATCAACTTTTGGATGAGACTTTAAACTGATACTACCTCTAACAGAATATGAAAAATTCCACAGCATTTTTTTAAATATAAAGCAGAGGCATTCTTGCTATTAGCTTGGCTGTTATGTATCCCTCAAACAACATCACTAGAAGCAACTCATCTCACCTTTTTCCCAGATGTTATCTGTTCTGAAGATGGATAGCTGATCATGAAACGTTAATCCTGTTTCTCTCTCTACAGATGGTAACATGCCTTCTGAATTTCTCCAGCAATTTCTGTTTTTATCGTTAAAACGTGAGACCTGGTCATCACTTGGGAAAAAAAATGTAGGACACATGTCCTGCTCTCCAACAGTGACGCTACTGTACTCCAAAGGTACTTCATTATTTATCAATTAATTAGGACGCGGGAAAAGGCGCTATATGAATGCAAGTCTTTCCTATTCATCCATCCACTCACTCAAGCAGCAAAGTAACACGTACAGGGATAACTGATGTGAACGTTGTAAAACAATGACAAATGAAAAAAAAGTCAGAAAAAAACTTATTCTCATTAGATTAGATTAGATTAGATTAGATTACAGTATGGAAACAGGTCTTTCGGCCCAACAAGTCTACACCGACCCGCCAAAGCGCAACCCACCCATACCCCGTACCTAACACTACGGGCAATTTAGCATGGTCGATTCACCTAACCTGCACATCTTTGGACTGTGGGACATTCTGTCACCTTCGGAAGGGGTGGGGCTGTTTGTTTCTTAAGAAAGCTTAAAATGATGTGAGTACCTGAGCGTTTGAACGTGGCCTTTGGAAGAAACTCGCCCCATCGGTCAAAGGGGCTGGCTAATGAATTAATTTATAGGGATCACCCTTCACATGAAGACGCCAATGTAGTATATGTTTGTTGTGAAGATGTCTTTACCTTGCCACTGCTCGGGGGCTCCTGGATGTAAATGTTGCTCATGGCGCCCGCCGCTTTGGAACGTGAGCCCAGTTCAAAACGCGGCACGCGCTCGCGCTGTTCAACTCCCGCTGCTTACCGATCCCGAGAAGCTCACCACACCGAAACCAAAAAAAACAACACTCAAATACGTTATCTGTGAAGACAATTCACTTGCGTAGCTCCTCTAAAATCCTCCCCCGCCCCCATTCGCTGTGAAACGTTACAGCTTTCAAAATGTTCGCCTCTTGTCCGTCGGGCTCGCACAAAATTTGCCTCAGAAAACAAACGGCCAATGCCATAGACGCACTACAGAAATTAACTGTAGGGGAGGGTAGAGATAAATCTTGTACGATTTTTAAAAGGAAGTTAAAATCGGATGTTTCTTGTTATTGCAGCTGGTAGGAAGATATTAAGCGGTGCACCAGCTCAGCAAGTGTGCTTGGGAACTTCCTCGAAGTAGAAGCGAATGGAATTTCGCAATGGCTTTTTCAGGTGAATTATAATGATTTGGAACTTGTGCGTAGAGTTATTGCTTTTAAATCCCATTTCAGCAACATAAGGGTTCGAATATTTAAACTTTCGAAGTATTCCGAAGATCAGTTGGTGATAGGTCTGACTTCGTCAGAATCGTGTTTGGAAGGAGCTGCATATCACTACTGGCAAAACAAAAAGTGAAAAGGGTATTTTTCTTCAGATGCTGCCAGATCTGCTGTATTTATAGCACTTTCTTTTTATGTTTTAGATTTCTAGCATCCGCAGTTCTTTATTTTTATATCATTGAGAAATACGCATTCAGTCAAGAAATATATGACGAGTCATCAAACTTCTCTCAGCCCTCTACCCCTCCCCCCATGGAGAAGATTTCTTTGACCATGCTTAATGTGATGCAGCGAAGCTTCATGGCAAATGTTGAGAACCCCCAAGGCAACTCCTTCCTGACTGTATACCACTGTGCCGCCACCTCTTGTGGGTCTGTCGTTTTGACGTGACAGCACATACCTAGAGATAGTGTTTGTGGCGTCAGGGGCATTATAGCTATCATGTCAGCATACCTTACAGACAATTTCACTTTTAATTGGTTGACTGGACTGTAAGACTGGAGATGGAAATGTGTGCTGGAAAAGCACAGCAGGTCAGGCAGCATCTAGGGAACAGGAGAATCGACGTTTCGGGCATTAGCCCTTCTTCAGGAATGAGGAAAGTTTGTCCAACAGGCTAAGATAAAAGATAGGGAGGAGGGA
>NC_057710.1:76092300-76096495 GCF_004010195.1 Chiloscyllium plagiosum | reverse complement strand
ATGATGGAGGAGTCCAAAGACCTGCATATCCTTGGTGGAGTGGGAGGGGGAATTGAAATGTTGAGCTACAGGGTGGTTGGGTTGGTTGGTCCGGGTGTCCCAGAGGTGTTCTCTGAAACGCTCCGCAAGTAGCCGGCCTGTCTCCCCAATATAGAGGAGGCCACATCGGGTGCAAAGGATGCAATAGATGATGTGTGTGGAGGTACAGGTGAATCTGTGGCGGATATGGAAGTTTCCTTTGGGGCTGTAAGACTGCACAAATTCAAAGATATTGGTTGTCAGTTGTTTCTAGTGCCTTTGTTGATGCCAGCTGGGCCTGTCTGGTTTTATTCCTTTCATTAGACTTTATAATTGTTAGATGCTGAGGAGCGTGCTGAGCCTTTTCAGAAAGCATTGAGTGTTAGCATTGGTGTGGAAGTGGAGTTACATTTAGACTCGACCAGATAAGAACTGCATATTCCCTTCTTATTTCAGGAAGTTAGTAAGCAAAATGGCTTTATTTAAAATTGGCATTGGTTCCATGGTCAGCATTAAACTAGCTTTTAATCCAGATTCATTGACTGAATTCAAATTTCATCATCTGCCCTGGTGGACTTCAAACCTATGTCCCACAGAGCTTGGACTATAATAAATAGGAACAGGATGTTTGGCTCATTGAGCCTTCTTTCCCACTCAATAGGATTGTGTTTAATCCAACACTCCTAACGACCTGTGTCTTCCTTATAACCCTCCATTCCCTTTCCTGATCAAGAATCTGTTGTAGGCAAATCACCACACGTTACCTTTAATTTGATTACTTATTAAGAAGTCTCATGGGCAATCAAGTACTGAAATAATAATTCAAACTTTTTTGCAAATATTAGACCCCTCAGATAAGTAAGGTTAAGCCTGTGACCCAGTGTAGCTATCAGCTGACCAGTGGTGAAATCTGGCTAGGATTTCGGCCAATAGTGATCTGTCTCTTGAAGTTTCCAGGGTTCAGTTCTTCGACAGTATCGTTTTTTGAAGTTCTGCTATTGAGTTCAGGTGTTCAACTCTCATACCAATTTTCATCCTTTCGTCTCCGAGGTGATATGTCAATGATTTCTTTAGAGTCTTTCATCCTGGTTACAGTGAGACTGTAGCTGGCTTCCTTATCAAAAGTTTTTTTTTGTTTCTTGGTACATTTGGCATTGACCGTTTGAAGACACAGCTTTCCTGTGATTTAACTCCTTAAATTCTTCTGTGGGGCAATCCTTGTCCTTTGTGACAATAAAGCATCCAATTTATCAAGCTGGTTCAAAGCAGTTTTGTTCATGTAATCTTGCCAAGATATGGCTAGTTCCTTGAGTCTGTGTAACACCTTGTCTTTGTTCCTTTTAACAGTTTATTCCAGACAGTTACTGCTATGTGTGATAGTTTATCTTTTGTTGATTTCATTCAGTCCATGATCAATTATTAAAGTTCTGAAGTCTTTACTTTCATAATCCCTCCTCTTTGTTTGTATTTTTAATGAACAAGCACTTGTAATTGGCTATTTCCCACCACGTTGGTTCATTACCAAATTGAATCACTACACCATGCCCAATTTGAAATGTACTATTTTATAATGCATTGCAGATATATGCAAACCAATAAATGAAGTAAGAATAATGATCAGGAAATAAATCATAAGAGTATTAAACATGCACAAAGAAATAAACATGTATTATACTTCACTATTATAGAGTTAAGATCATGACGTCCTAACAGAATTACAATATTTGAAATAATACAAACCTAAATTGCATGTGTATATTACCTTCCTAATTCTAGATGTCATCCATCAAGAATGTTCTTTAATGTTTTTAATATTTGTCTTGATTCTCTGACTATTCTGTTGAACCTTAACATGTAACCTATGTGCCTTTCTCAAAATCATTTTTCTAATAAGATGTAACTATTTCTCTAGCTGACTCAGTCTCGTCAAAAGTCATGGATTTTTTTCTTTCTGATGTTAACCAATTCCATTGTTCCTATGCGTATCGACATTCGAGGCTGAATGTAAAATGTTGAATTAGTGATGGGATAAGACAGGTTATTATAATAATACTCTTTTAAAGATGTTGTGACACATTATTCTCCTTCACCTGCATACCCAACTCTAATTATATTGTCTTGAATGATACTTGAAATTTCAACAGTACAATTAACTATTCCAAACTGGTGCAGACACACCTGGATCGAATGACCACTTTCTGTACTGTAAATTTTCTTCTATAAGACATGGTAGGAACAAGAAGAGATGGCAGCTTAATTTTCTCCATTGTCATAAGCTGTCCATAACAAGACGTGTGCTTAGAGACAATGTTTTAAAAATTTAGTGTTGAGACTTGGTAATAGATTTGAATCAGGCTTTTCACTAAGTTGTGAAATCAGAAGGAAAGATCACTTTTTTTAACAGAATGTCTAACACTGCTGGGTTTTTTTTTCTTTTCTTTTTTTCCTCTGACACTCCCGTTTATTTTTTCTTTTTTTTGACATTAAAGATCACAAAAATTCCATGTCATGTTTGCTTCTATTTGGTTTCTAGAGACAAAACATCAGGCTGGAGAGGGTTCAGAAGAGATTTACCAGGATGTTGCTGAGTATGGAAGATTTGAGTTATAAAGAAAGGCTGGATACGCTGGGACTTTTTTTACTGGAGAGTTGAGAGGCGATCTAATATAAGTTTATAAAATAATGAGAGGTATAGACAGAGTTAATGGTAGTTGTCTTTTCCCGAGGATGGGGGGATTTCAAGGCTGGGGGCACATCTTTAAGGTGAGAGGAGAGAGATTTTAAAAAGACAGGAGGCAATTTTTTTACACAGACAGTAGTTCATGTGTGATCTGAATTTCCTGAGAAAGTGGTGGATGTGGGTACAATTACAATGTTTAAAAGACATTTGGATAGATACCTGAGTAGGAAAGGTTTGGAAGGATATGGGCCAGGAGCAGACAGGTGGGACTAGTTTTGTTTGGGATTATGTTTGCTCAGACTGGTTGGATTGAAAGGTCTATTTCCGTGCTGTATGACTGTATGACTTTATTAACAGAAATAGAAGAAGAAAATCACATTTTAAATTTAGTTCCTTAAGATGCACAAGCTGCAGGCTTGGATGGATTCTCTTTCATGATTCATTGGGTGAATGGCACATCGGACCTTTCAGGTTTCCAAACAAAATTATGGCTTGAGTTTCCTTGAAGACAACACTTCACAGGTGAAGGCAATTAGACTATCTCTCACTAACTTAGTTGATTGGTTTTTCAAAAAAGGTTCTGCTCTTGCTGGGGAAATGGTCCATTGAAACTTCTAACTGCCCTTATACTGCTCCTTGAAGGTTGCTATCTGAAATCTATTTTGATCATGTGGCCACGTAATCACAAATCCAATTGTCAACACACAATGCTAAGTTAGAAGACACTGCCACATAATGGGTGGGGTGAATGGTGGCTATACACACCTGATGGTCACTCCACATCTCTTTTTTGCAGACACTGAATCTGAGAGATTATTAATTCTGAGTTTAAGTAAATATCCAGTGAGCAGGAGGTATGAATTTGCAAGAGGTTTAACATTTTGGATGTCAGTATAATGGAGAACATTGCACCCACAGACATTAATGTTATAAGAACTTTCCAAAGACCTGAGTTAGTTTCTTGCACTTGGAGAATTTATTAGAGATCATCCAACTTGGCAGCCTTTGCTGTTGTGAGTTGTCCTTGTTTTGAAGTCAAAAAGTGTGGCGCTGGAAAAGCACATTAGGTCAGGCAGCATTTTAGGAGCAGGAGGCTTATGCCCGAAATGTCGATTCTCCTGCTCCTCAGATGCTGCCTGATCTGCTGTGCTTTTCCAACGCCACACGTTTCGACTCAGATTTCCAGCATCTGCAGTCCTAACTTTGTCCTTATCCTTGTTTATCAAAAACTCCAAATTGTATGAAGTCCTTATCTCAAATGTTAGTCATAGAGATGTACAGCATGGAAACAGACCCTTAGGTCCAACCCGTCCATGCCGACCAGGTATCCCAACCCAATCTAGTCCCACATGCCAGCACCCAGCCCATATCCCTCCAAACCCTTCCTATTCATATATCCATCCAAATGCCTCTTAAATGTTGCAATTGTACCAGCTTCCACCACATCATCGGCAACTCATTCCATACACGTACCACCCTCTGCGTGAAAAGGTTGCC
>NC_057710.1:76019442-76092205 GCF_004010195.1 Chiloscyllium plagiosum | reverse complement strand
AGTGGCCTAACCAATGTCCTGTACAGCTGCAACATGACCTCCCAACTCCTGTACTCAATACTCTGACCAATAAAGGAAAGCATACCAAACACCTTCTTCACTATCCTATCTACCTGCAACTCCACTTTCAAGGAGCTATGAACCTGCACTCCAAGGTCTCTTTGTTCAGCAACACTCCCTAGGACCTTGCCATTAATTGTATAAGTCCTGCTAAGATTTGCTTTCCCAAAATGCAGCACCTTGCATTTATCTGAATTAAACTCCATCTGCTACTTCTCAGCCCATTGGCCCATCTGGTCCAGATCCTGTTGTAATCTGAGGTAACCCTCTTCAGCTGTCCACAACACCTCCAATTTTGGTGTCATCTCCAAACTTACTAACTGTACAGGTATCTTTACTGGGTGTGACAGGCGTAAGTCTGATTAACTGCCATATGTCTGGAAAGTTCCATTTTTATTCTGTTTTTCCTGCTAATTGTTCATTTGCGGTTCTGTACGTATATACCCTGCAAACTAGTTTTTCAAGTGCATTCCGATGTTATACTTTATGCATTATTTTTGAATGTCATTGCAGAACGTGAGCCAATTTTTCCTGCAGTGTAATGTTGAATGGCCATATGCAAAAGAATTCTTAATGTACAAAGTAACAGTTTATGTTCCAGAAAGATTGACATACAGCAATTTTAATTTTAATGTATTTTATTTCAGGGCCAAATAAAGACAATATCCGAGCAGGATGCAAGAAATGTGGTTATCGTAAGTAACAGACTTTAGAAATTCTTAGCTATTGCTATTCAGAAAGAGAGTATTTTAAATAAATTCTTCAGACAAACAATAGTTTTTATGGCAAAAATGTACTTCATTCATAAAAAAACCTTTATATATATTCATAGGTACTTGAACAGTTCTATACTTGCGCATCAAGGAAAACAAAAATTGGAATTTGCCAATCTCTGCAGTTTGAAAAACCAGAGGCATTTCTTACTCATGCAGGACACTATGTACTTTGAGATAATGAGAGGGTCTGATAACTGCACAGAACCTAGTTATACTTCAAAAACATCCTTAGATGGAGGTCTTTCCTCATTGCACCTTGGCAGCTTCCCCTAGTTTTAGTGCATACCTCAGCACATAGTCCTGGATCTTGGAATGTGTAGTCTGCAACACTCAGTTGATGTCAACTCTTTATACTGGAAGACCAACAGGTCTCCGGCAAACCAAAGAGCATCGTTCACCGAATTGATCGCCCTGCAGGTGCAGTTGATGTTTGTCTCAATGTGTGTTCCAAAGAACAGCCCACGTTCTGCGTTATGGGGTTGTACAGGACAATCCTTGACAAAGACCACTGCATCTCTGTCCAGACCTTTTTTTGCAAAGGCACGTTCCAGAAGAGTGACAAGTCTCTTCATCAGTGCAGCTTCTTGAAGGGCACCATGTGGTGGCACACTTAGACCAGATGTGCACAGGATTTGAAGGGCAGTGCCCTTCTCACCACCAACCAACTTAAGTCTTGGTACTGTTGGACATTTGTGGTAATGAGACACTTTACCAAATGATTTTAACGGTCTGTTCAGGGAACAATGCAACAGGATCCACTCTCTCCTTTTCCTGCAGGGTCTCAAAGATTTTATATGCTGGCTACTTCCTGATGGACTTGTAGTCAAAGGGAATTTTCTTTGCAGATTGTTCCAGGAAGGAAAGCTGAAACAGAACGGTCCAACTACTTTGAGCTATCCTTTGCAACAAGGCCATCCTGTACAAAACCGGGGACAGGTAGAATCTACTTGGTATTTACATTCCAAGGGTCTACGCACAGCTTGATGCAGTCACACACAAAGGTGGCCAACAAGATGAAGGCAGAATTGAGTATATCGTTCTCCTGCTTATGTACATGATGTCCCTATGAACACGATCCATCTTTGATTTCAATATGAAGTGGAACATAGTTCAGGTGACTGCAAAGGCACAGATTCAGCAAATGGGTCCGACCTGCACAATGTGCAGCTTCACCAAGAATACCTCACACCTGATGACCAGGTTTTTAGCACATGGAGAGGGAGCAGTGCTCCCATAAATCCAGTTTCTTCTCGTCAACAATAATTATAATGATGCCAACAGCATGGGTTCAATTCCCACACTGGCTGATGTTACCATGAAGGACACTGCTCCTCAACCTCTCCCTTCCACTGAGGGCTGGTGGCCAACAGGTTATACCAAAGCCTGTCATTTCTGTCTAATGAGAGAACAGCCCTATGGTCCAGTTCGACTGTGGTTCCACTTACCTCCATTGGCTCTGGGTCAAGCAGGGCCTTAAATTTAAAGTTCACGTTCCTTGGCCTGGCCCCTCCCTGCCTGTCATTTCTGTCTAATGAGAGAACAGCCCTATGGTCCAGTTCGACTGTGGTAACCTAACCATTACCTTTTATTCTAATCCAGTGTTTTGCTGACGCTGATATTTCCCTATGCTCAGTTAAAAAATATTATTTTTCTTCAGGGGAATAACAATTTCTACTGTTCATTGCAGTCACAATCAAAAGTTTCCTATTTATGAAAAGCAATTAGCAGTCTTCTTCTCTGCAATTTTAAATAGATTTGTAATTTTGTTACAATTTAGCTTTTTTCTTAATTCATCTATATGCGCAAACATATTTTAAACTGAATACTGACTATTTTGTATTTAGATAATGTTACATGAAGAAATACTTTCTACAAGCAATGTAGTTGCATTATGAGTATTTGATGTGGCATTTATCAAGGGAATCAGTGACCACAGCAAAAAGATTGCAGGAATTAACTATAAAACACATTTTCTGATCAATAAACTTAAAAATCTGTGAGAAGAATGTAGTAAATTATCAATGAAGTTACTGACTTGGCTGACAACACCCAGCTTTGCAAATACTGGGAAAATTGAAGCCATTCTCTTCCATATCAGCTCCACACTCCATTCCTACCTATCAACTTCTTCACCCATCCCTGGCAACAGTCTAAGATGAAACCACTTTTGAGTTTGGTGTCACACATAATTCGGAAATGAGCTTTTGATCTCCTATATAGTTTTCATTAAGATTGCCTCTTTCCGCACTTGACTTTGCACTTGTCTCAATTCTGCTGCTGAAACCCTCATTTATACCTTTTATTACCTCCCAGACTTGACTACTTGAATGGACTCATGGCTCGTCTGTCTCATTCTAGCTTCCGGAAATTTAATTCCATCCAAAACTCAACTGCTGTTTCTTAACTCTCACCAAGTCGTTTTCCCCAACTGCCCGTGCTCACTTACCTCCATTGGCTCTGGGTCAAGCAGGGCCTTAAATTTAAAGTTCACGTTCCTTGGCCTGCCCCCTCCCTATTTCTAACCTCTTTCAACCTCACAATCCTTAAATACCTGGACCCCTCTAATTTTGTCCTCTTGTGCATCCCTTATTATAATTGCTTCACTATTAATCACTGTGCATTCAGTTGTTTAAGCACTAAACTTGGGAATTCCTTCCCTACACCTATGCAACTCTCTAACTTGTTTTCTTCCTTTAAGACATTTCTTAGAAGCTGCCTCTTCGACTAAGCATTTGGTCATATGATCTAATATCTTGCCTGGCTCAATGTTGTATTTTATCTTGTAATGTTGCTATGAAGCACCTTGAGACACATCATTACCTTAAATGTGCTATGCTGAAAATGTGTTGCTGGAAAAGCGCACCAGGTCAGGCAGCATCCAAGGAGCTTTTCCAGTAACACATTTTCAGCTGCTGTGCTTTTCCAGCAACACATTTTCAGCTCTCCTGCTCCTTGGATGCTGCCTGACCTGCTGCGCTTTTCCAGCAACATATTTTCAGCTCTGATCTCCAGCATTTGCAGTCCTCACTTTCTCCTTAAATGTGCTATGTAAATTATTGTAAATAAAGAGGGCATTTTCTCAACTATACCCTTAAGCATCAATTTCTTTCAATGAGAAATCATTTAAGTTCAGTGTTCTTCTGGTATTATTTTCCTGCTAAAATTTTCAAAATGCAATCTCACGAACATTTTAAGTATATATTAAATCCTTCCATAAACCTCTCTGTCTGGCTGCACCTCTCTGCCTTTCAAAGGTCTCTTTAAAACTTAATTCTTCCTCAGTACCTTCAACACTCTGATTTGTTAAATATCTTCCAGAGGTTCTGATATGTTTAGATTACTATGTGCAGGATATTATTAATTTGCTCATAAGGAGGTGGAGGAAGAAGGATGAGCAAGGCAGTAGAAAACAGGATAATGAAAGAGAAGGGGAAAGGAGATGGGAAAGGGAAAAAAAAGTGAAAGGGTGTTGAAAAAGAGAGGGATTTAGTTTTACCTCCATTTGTGAGAACAAATGATGCTTTGGTTTTGCAAAATCTTGCATCATGATTTGGACTATTGGGTTTTTCAAGATATTTGAAAGAGTAGTCCCAACCTTTTTCTCATTAGTTCTTCTCTAATTAGTTCTTTTCAAATATTTTTCCAACTACATTTTAAAACTTCCTCATCCCTGATATTATTCTGGTAAACCTCTTCTGTACTGCCTCCAGTACATTGTTATCCTTCCTGTATCGTGATGCCCAAGTTGAGCATTGTATACCAGCTGATGGAACCAGAGTTTTGTAAAGGTTATTATGATTTTTTTTTAATAAGTTCAATCACCCACATTCACAAAGCTAAGTGTCTAACATGCTTTCTTAATTGCCTTTGCAACTTTATTTCCCCTTTTTGAAAATCTTGTGAATCTCCACACCCAAGTCCCTCTGTTCCTGCATCCCAGTTAAAATGATACTATTTAGATATGTTGCCTCTTTTATTTTTCCTAAATCACATTTTTTTCTCACTTATCTATATTAAATTGTATTTAGGGGTACTGTTTATGTTATTGAACTAGTAATATAGCCTATACTAACCAGCTTAAAAAAAAATGAGTTCACATCCCAGCCTGGAAATTCAGAATGTTACATTCAGTGAAATGCTGTAGGTCATTGGATCATAGTACAGTGTAACTCAACCCCATTTTCTTTGGCACTAAAATGCACGTTGTGGCATACACTTG
This sequence comes from Chiloscyllium plagiosum, assembly GCF_004010195.1. NCBI lineage: Eukaryota > Metazoa > Chordata > Chondrichthyes > Orectolobiformes > Hemiscylliidae > Chiloscyllium > Chiloscyllium plagiosum. The sequence goes on along the minus strand of NC_057710.1, from coordinate 76,087,150 downwards.
TCATATAAGTCAATCCTAACCCATTTTTTAGCTGAGAAATGTATGTTATGCTTGACTTATAAGTGGGTGCATGGGCTGAAGTAAGTGATACAGGCCATGTTTCCAAGATGATGTGTGGGGTCAGTGTTTACAAGAAGATATGTGGGAATTTATTTAACACAAGTACACATAGAGCAGATCATGTATTTTCATTGACAAACAAAAATGAGTCCTCCTGCAAAAGGAATGAAGTACAAAGTTGGCCGAATGGCCTGTTTCCACACCCTGGGAATTTTAAGTATTCTATGTACGTTAGTTTCAAACTAAAAGTTGTAAAATTTGCTAACTTCGATAACTGAACTACAGCAAGAGAATTCTGCATTAGTGAAAAAACTAGCAGAAGAATGGAAGTTCCCTGAGATCAAATGTGTCAGAAGAACAGGAATCAGTCATTAGCCTGATGTTGAGAAGTGTGTGTCAGAATAGTTGTTAAAAAAATCATTTAAATGTTTGTATTGTCACAAGAAATGCAATGTACATATCAACTTAAATGAGCCAAATTAAACTTGACTCCAGCAAAGATTTCAGAGCAATGACTATTTGGTGCAGCTATTGTATGAACTGAAAGTGTTTGTGTTGTCACAGGAAAAAGTGAGGACTGCAGATGCTGGAGATCAGAGCTGAAAATGTGTTGCTGGAAAAGCGCAGCAGGTCAGGCAGCATCCAAGGAGCAGGAGAATCGACGTTTCGGGCATGAGTTCTGAAGAAGGGCTCATGCCCAAAATGTCAATTCTCCTTCTCCCTGGATGCTGCCTGACCTGTGCTTTTCCAGCAACACATTTTCAGCTGTTGTCACAGGAAGCCAAGATCACTACAACAACCAAAAGAATTCTGCCAAAATTTCCAATGATTCAATGTCAGACAGCAACAACAATACAGATACTCATTTACCTCACATATGCAACAGGAATTAAACACATGAATTTCAAAATATCCAGCAACTGAGCATTCATATCATTGAAAAAAAATTCACAACATGCAATTCTATGGATGGGAAAGAATGATTTATTGTGAAGGAATAATTCTGACACTAAAAGCACCATATTTGATCTGGAACAGAATCATTAGGGTGATGCCACAGGGAAAGCTTGATGAACCCTTGGTAAAGATGTCACACGTGATGAATTTGAGTTTATAAAGCACTAATGATTGTGGTTCAAACTAACCTTGTAGAACTATTTGATTCAATAAAATATGATGCGTTGATTTCAGATCTGGACTTTTTTTTTTAAAGAAAAAAGTTATTAACAACAAAGGTAACCATGGAGTAGTTACATTGTCATTAAAAACTCAACAGTGCTATCTGGTTAACTGATGTGATCCATGGAAGTAAATCTACTATCCTTGTGCAGTCTGAGGTCTCGATCAGGTCAGCCAATGGGCCAAGAAGTGGCAGGTGGAGTTTAATTTAGATGAGTACAAGGTGTTTCATTTTGGAAAGGCAAACAAGGGTTGAAATTATACAGTTAATGGTAGGGCCCTGGGAAGTGTTGTTAAACAAAGAGACCTAGGGGTGTAGGTTCATTGTTCTTTGAATGTACTGTTGCAAGTAGTAAGGATGGTGAAGAAGGCTTCCCATTATAGGTCAGAGCATTGAGTATAGGAGCTGGGATGTCATGTTGCAACTGTACAAGACGTTGGCAAGGTGACTTCCAGAATATAACGTACATTTCTGATCATCCTGCTATAGGAAGGATGTTATTAAGCTAGAAATGGTACAGAAAAACAATTACAATGATGCCAGCACTGGAGGGTTTGAGTTATAAGGAGAGGCTGGATTGACAAGGATAGAGTGGTAGACATGATCTGTATAAACTCCAGTAAGGTGTTTGGCAAGGTTTCTCATGGAAGGCTGGTTAGCAAGGTTAGACCATGTGGATTATTGGGAGAGCTAGCCATTTGCATACACAACTGATACAAAGGACGTGGTGGAGGGTTGCTATTCAGACTGGAGGCCTGTGAACAATGAAGTGCTACAAGCATTGATGCTGGGTCCATTGCTTTTCGTCATTTACATAAATGATTTGGATGTGAACATAAGAGGTATGGGTGGTAAGTTTGCAGATGACACCAAAATTGGGGGTGTAGTGGACAGTGAAGAAGGCCACCTCAGAATACAATGAGGTCTTGATCAGGTGGGCCGATGAGCCAAGAAGTAGCAGAAGGAGTTTAATTTTAGATAAATGTAAAATGCTGCATTTTGGAAAGTCAAATTGGGGCAGGGCTTATACACTTAATGGTAAGGTTCTGGGGAGGAGTTGTTGCTGCTGTTGTCTTACCAGACTATAGGGACTGCTCTCATTTTGAGAGAAGCGATTGGTGGCGATTTAACCTAAGGGCCACCAGACTTCAAGCAAGGGAAGAGGTTGAGAAGGAGAGTCCTTCATGGTAACCTCAAACCGTTGATGGGAATTGAACCCAACTGTTGGCATCATACTGCTCTGCAAACCACAATCCAGCCAACTGAGCTAAACAGATTCCCTCCTGGGGAGTGTTGCTGAACAAAGAGACCTTGGAGTGCAGGTTCAGAGTTACTTGAAAGTTGAGTTGCAGGTAGACAGGATAGTGAAGAAGGCATTTCATATGCTTTCCTTTATTGGTCAGTGCAATGACTATTGGAGTTGGGAGGTCGTGTTGTGGCTGTACAGGGCATTGGTTAGGCCACTTTTGGAATACTACATTCAATTCTGGTCTACTTGCTGTAGGAAGGGTGTTGTGAAACCTGAAAGGGTTAAGAAAAGATTTACAAGGATATTGCCAGGGTTGTAAGGTTTGAACTAACATAATGAGGGCCTGAATAGGGTAAATAGACAAGGTCTTTCCCCAGGGTGGGGGGAGTCCAAAACTGAGGGTATAGGTTTAAGGTAAGATGGGAAAGATATAAAAGGGACCTAAGAGGAACATTTTCACGCAGAGGGTGGTGCATGTATGGAATGAGCTACCAGAGAAAGTGGTGGAGGCTGGTACAATTACAGCATTTAAAAAGCATCTGGATGGGTATGTGAATAGGAAAAGTTTAGAGGAATATGGGCCAAATGTTGGCAAATGGGACTAAATTAATTTCAGATATCTGATTGGCATTGATGAGTTTGACTGAAGAGTTTGTTTCCGTGCTATACGTCTCTATGACTGGGACTTCTTTCCCTACAGCAGCTGAGTGGTGACTTTATAGAGGATTATAAAATCATGAAGGTCATAGCCAAAATCTTTTACCTAAGCTAGGGAAGTCCAAAATTAGAGGACATAGGTTTAAGATGAAAGGGGCAAGATTTAAAAGGGATTAGGGGCAACTTTTTAACACTGATAGTAGTGCATGTATGGAATGAGCTGCCAGAGGAAGCGGTAGGTACAGTTACAAAATTTAAAAGACATTTGAGCAGGTACTTGAACAGGAAAGTTTTAGAGAGATATGGGACAAATGGGATAGTTTAGAATACCTGGTCAACATGGACAATTTGGACAAAAGGGGCTGGTTCTGTGCTGTATGACTATGATCGACATCTGAATCTTAATTGCTGTCTGAAATAGACCAGAAAGCTACTCTCTTGTATGAAAATGCTACAAAAAGTTGCTTTAATGTTGCATGTGTGTATACTGTTACAACTGATCGAGGTGGAGAGTTTTTCTCTTTTGACTTTAGCAGTGATTACAGGCTAATGTCTGTAGGTTGACAGTCGTTCTTCAATTTGATAGTTAATTGGGTGGACCCAGATCTTTTATTATGTTATGGACTAGGCCAGACCACTCAAAGCATTCTCAAGCTGGCAGCCCAAGCCACAACTTTGCGATTTGTTTCGGTAAGTATACAGTGAAAATTACCTGGATTAAGTTAGCAAGGTTGACTACCAGGTTTAAAACAACAAAATATTTATTCTGAAAATTACACAATGAAATATGAAGAACAGAATAAAGAACCTCTACAGAACTCCGTTATCCAAACTAGACTTGAGTATGCTGTTCTGAATACATTCAACAGTCCCAATAAGCAAACCCCCCTTTAAAACACAGTACAAAAAAAAGGGGTCAGATGCTAATAGGGTTGAAGTTAAAGGGCAGAAGAGAGAGTTTCCACACAGCTCACTGTTGAACTCCCAACCAGTTCTGGACTGGACTAAATTGCTCAGCTATAGAGCTGACCACTCCCCTTTCATTCCACAGGTCACTTCTAAAACATGACCACTTTGGCTTGAAGTCTGATCTATTTACACCTAAACAAAAAGCCTCTCAAAATCCTTTTCATCTCTGTACCAAACCAGTCTGATTGGAGCCTGGCCTGGTTTATTACCCCTCTAAACTAAATGAAGGACAAGGAACTTGAGTCAAGGAACAGCTTTTAGAAAGAAAAGGACTAGCTTTGTGAGAATTATATCAGGGCATTTTCTTTTGGAGTTTTTTTTTGTCTCTTCACTTCCATAGAGAGAAGGAAGTTTGCCGACCATAAACATTTTCTGACTGCACTGCCCTTGCAGGACTGTAGCAAAATGTAACTACATCAACATCATGGCTGTTGTCAAGCAGTGTTTCCTAAACATGCACACTTTGCTCTGTCACGTTATGGAGCAGTCTTGTACAACTGCAAATATACCACACAATCCCAATGTGTTTTCTCTTAGTTTGCAAAACACTGCTGGTACTTTGGCTTTATAGAAAATGTACGACTTCATTCCGGTTTGTCATCCAAAAAAGAAAATATGTGTTCCCTTACACTACAATGAATTCAGATTCTTCCAAAATTCCATATTCTTTGACTAATCCATTCGATAGTTTGCAACTGCCTGCACAACCAATGGAAGAACTGAGTTGCTGCTGTGCACTCTGTAAATATTATACATTGCATTTATGGTATGATGGTGATGTATAGGATGAATGTTTAGGCTAGTGGATCAACAAATTATCAAGCTGATTGTTTTATCTTGGGTGATATTGAGCTCTTGAATACTGCAGCTGTATTCATGAAGACAAGTGAAGAAAGTCTGCTGCTGTTCTGACATGTGCCCATTCAATGATTGAGTAATTTGGAGTGTCAGGAAGTGAGCCACGTGTGCACTAAAGCAGGTTCTGACCTAATGTACTAGCCATTGCATTTATCTAGTTAGTCCTGTTGAGTTTCAGTTAATGCCAACCCCCAGGATATTGTTGGGGGAGTTAGTAGTAATATCTAAGATTAGGCCTTCCCTTGGTGAATATTACCTTGGCAGTAATGGGTGCAAATGTTATTCCAACTTTCACCTGGATATTATTCACATCTTGCTGCGTGTGAGAACGAATGCTTATGAATTGTGAACAAAATGCATTCTAAACCTCAGCTTTGTTAAGTGATAAACTTTTGTTATGATTTCAGCTGGCCATCTGACCTTTGAATGTCGAAATTTTGTCCGCGTGGATCCGAAAAAAGATATTGTTTTAGATGTCAGTAGTACCAGCAGTGAGGACACGGAGGATGAAGAAGAGCTTCAGCAGCTGCAGGATATTATTAATAAAAAAGGTATGATACCACACTGCATAATGAAAGTAAGCATTATGATTTGCAGTTTCCCTGTGTTTTTAATTCATCTCAGTAAGTCTGGCACTTATCATTGCTCTATGGTGGACTGATATTGGTTGAATGTAACTAAATGGCTTCCTCAATCATTTAATTGGGCACTTAGCTTCTCACAAACATGATTGATTCCTAAAGTCCTGTCTATGTCAGAAAAGTCGCCTGGATGTCAGGTATCCTCAAGCAATGAGGCACGTGGGAGTAGAACTATGATAGCTGTAGCCACAACCTTTCAGTCCTCCACAGATGTAAGAATGATGCCAGAAGACCAAAGGTTTGAAATTATGGCAGTTCACCACCTCCTTCTAGGCACTAATTAGGGATGAGCAACAAATGTATGCCTTGTTTGCAAAGCTCGCATCCTATTTTTTTAAAAAGACATCAATTTTTATCAGCTTTTTGTAGTAAGAACGATACAGCACAAGAACAGGTCCTATGGCCTGCCAAGCCTGTGCCATGACATTTTGCCCTTCCACATTAAAACTGTCTTCACTTACAGGATTTGTATCCCTCTATTTCCTTTCTATTCACATATTAGTCTGGGTATTTCCTGAATGCTGCTATTGTGTCTGCTTCCATCACCACCTCTGGTGCTCCAGGCGCTCACTATCTTTTGTGTGAAAAAGGTGCCTTTTAAATTCCCCCCTCGCATCTTGAACCTGTGTCCCCTAGTATTTGACCCCTGCACTCTGGGGGAAAAGGCCTTATACTTTCCACTCTATCCATGCTATTCGCAATCTTATAAACTTCTGTTAGGTAGTACCTCAACCTCCTGCATTCCTGTCAAAACAAATCCAGCCTATCCAACTTTTCTTAATAGTTAAAACCACCCCATACCAGGAAACATCCTGGTAAACCTTTTCTGTACCCTCTCCAAAGCATCCACATCCTTCTGGTGTGGTGACCAGAACTTTATACAATATTCCAAGTTGAAAATGTGTTGCTGGAAAAGCGCAGCATGTCAGGCCGCATCCAAGGAGCAGGAGAATCGACGTTTCGGGCATAAGCCCTTCTTCAGGAAACGTCCGAAACGTTGATTCTCCTGCTCCTTGGATGCTGCATGACCTGCGCTTTTCCAGCAACACATTTTCAGCTCTGATCTCCAGCATCTGCAGTCCTCACTTTCTCCACAATACTCCAAGTGTGGCCTAACTAAAGTTCTATAAATTTTATTGTGGCATAATCTGTCCATCCTTATACTCAATGCCTCTTCCAAAGAAGGCAAGCATGCCATAAGCCTTTTTTAACTAGCTTATCTACCTGCACTGCCACCTACACACACACATCCTTCTGCCATTCACTGTATAATTTCCACTTGACCTTCCAAAATGTATCACCTCCCATAGTAAACTCCATTTGCCATTTTTCCTGCCCATGTCTCCAGCTGATCTATATTCTGCTGTATCCTCTGACAGTCCTCCTCACTGTCTGCAACTCAACCAATCTTTGTAATGTCCGCAAACTTACTAATTAGACCAGTTATGTTTTCCTCTAAATCATTTATGTATATCATGAACAGCAGAGGTCCCAGCACTGATCCTCATCACCACTAGTCACAGCCCTCCATGTGGAAAAGTGTCCTTCCACTGCTACCCTCTGTCTCCTTTTGACTAAGCCAGCTCACCCCAGATACTATGTGACTTCACCTTTTGTACCAGTCTGAGGGACCTTGTCAAAGGCTTTACTGAAGTCCATGTAGACAACATCAGCCGATCTTTGTTTTTTTTCCGTCATCAATCATCTTCAACTACTGGATGTCTCAAATTCCCCCCTCGCATCTTGAACTGTGTCCCCTAGTATTTGACCCCTGCACTCTGGGGGGAAAGGCCTTATACTTTCCACTCTATCCATGCTATTCGCAATCTTATAAACTTCTGTTAGGTAGTACCTCAACCTCCTGCATTTACAGCCAATGTAGTACTTTTTTGAAGTGTTGTGGCAGTTATAATGCACTTAGCAAATTTTTTTAAGCGGCAATATGATAATGATCACTTGGTGATATTGGTTTGGTGATATTGAATGAAAGATGAATATTACCCAGCACATCAGCAATAACTCCTGTTCTTCAAAGTACTTCCCTCAGATATTTTATAGTCACCTAAGCAGGCAGGGTTAAAGTCTTTTTCAAAAGATGGCATCTCTGACAGTGTCTTACTTACTCCATACTACACTAGAATGGCAGATGTGATTTTAGTCCTCAAACCTTAGAATGGGACTTTGAGGTTAGTATGTTAGCAATAGGCTCAGAGCTGTTTCTGTGTTTGGGATTTTCTATTATTAGACTAAATTGTGTCAGTGGTGGGTGTATCATTACAAGCAGGATCAATCAGGCTGGTAGCTCTATGAGTAACATCCTTTTCAGAGCTGAAAGTGCTGCTTGAACAGCAGATGGTGGTGAGTGTCACTGAAGGAGATGGTACGTGAGGTTAGCGGCAGAATTGGGGGGGGGGTGGCTTTCAGCAGAGATTTCTTTCTCCTCATGCTAAGGGCCCAACCACCTCACCAATTCTTCTTTCCCAATACTGCTAGCTGACCACTCCATGTTACCAATTCGACAAGCTGCCACTTTCTTAACCTGCTAGGAACACAATTATTTGGAGCAGTGGTGTGAAGAAGCCCTTAAGTGATCATTAATTGAACACCTAAGGGCCTTAACTGTACTTATTCACTTAACTTCTGAGGTGATGGGAAGTGGGCAAATGTCTCTCCAATGGAGAAAGTGAGGTCTGCAGATGCTGGAGATCAGAGCTGGAAATGTGTTGCTGGAAAAGCGCAGCAGGTCAGGCAGCATCCAGGGAACAGGAGAATCGACGTTTCGGGCACAAGCCCTTCTTCAGGAATGGGGAAAGTTTGTCCAGCAGGCTAAGATAAAAGGTAGGGAGGAGGGACTTGGGAGAGGGGCGTCGGAAATGTGATAGGTGGAAAGAGGTCAAGGTGAGGGTGATAGGTCAGACGGGGGTGGGGGCGGAGAGGTCGGGAAGAAGATTGCAGGTTAGGAAGGCGGTGCTGAATTCGATGGATTTGACTGAGACAAGGTGGGGGGAGGGGAAATGAGGAAACTGGTGAAACCCGAGTTCATCCCTTGTGGTTGGAGAGTTCCTAGCCGGAAGATGAGGCGTTCTTCCTCTGAATCAATGCAGGCCAACAAGTGCAGCTACACAGGTTTTAGGGACAGGCTGAAGAAACCAAATAATTCCTTCCCTCAAAAGCTTGATTTCATCCCAACCCAGTTTTAGAGCTCCTGATCTCAAAGGACTCTAGAGGAAGGTGCCGGGAGTGGAGGTTGGGTTGGTGGGGGGTGTGGATCTGACGAGGGAGTCACGGAGAGAGTGGTCCTTACTGAATGCTGATAGGGGAGGGGAGGGAAATATATCCTTGGTGGTGGGGTCCGTTTGGAGGTAGCGGAAATGACGGTGGATGATGCGCCGGCTACTTGCCAACCTGACCAATTATTGCTCTTCCAGTCACCTTCCACTGTAATTCTTAGGAGAGAAAATTTAATGTATCTCACAAGCTTGATCAGATTATTTGAAATAATGGAGGAATATAATACATAGATTATTTTATCAAATGGTATTTGAAAAGATCGTATGAAATAGATTCACTAGCTCATGGGACAGTGACAATATGGATTCAAAATTAACCAAAGGCCTTTAAGTAGTGATTAGAAATGAATGATTATTTTTCAGACTGTAAGGAAGTAAAAAGCTCCCCTCATGATCACCAAGAGTTGGCCTCACCTTGATTTATATTCATAATCTGAACTTCAGTATACAGGCACAGTTGTACAAAAGAAAGGAAGTTATGCCAAATCCTTATAAGTCGCTGAGTAGCTGTAGTACTGTGTCTAACTTTTAGCACCACACTGTCAAAGGATATCAAAGTCTTGGAAAGGTACGCAAGAAATTTACTGGAATAGTACCAGGAATGACTGACTTCAGTTCTGTGGAGAAACTGAGATAATTCTATGTAGACCAAAGAAGATTATTTGGGAGATTTTATACAGGTATTCAAAGTGGAAGGTCAGTTATAGAAGCCAATACCACATACATAACCACAAAAGTCCAAGAAGTGGCAGGAAAAATTAAGAGTGAATGTAATTAAGGAGACCAAAATTGCGCACAATCCTCCAAGTGTGATCTCCCCTAGACCCTATATAGCTGCAGCAAGAGTTTCTTGTTCCTGTACTTAAACCATGCTGAAATGAAGGTCAATATACTGTGTGCCTTCCTAACTGCTTGCTGTACCTGCAAGCTTGCATTCAGTGACTAGTATAAATATATATCACACTTATAAAGGGACCTATCACCATTTAAATAATACTCGACCTTTTGTTTTCCTACAGAAGTCGATAAATCACACTTATCCACATTATACTGCATTTACCTTATGTTTGCATACTCATTCAACTTGTCTGAATTAGAGTCCTAGAGATGTATAGCACGGAAACGGACCCTTCGGTCCAACTCGTTCATGCTGACCAGATATCCGAACCTAATCTAGTCCCATTTGCCAGCACTTGGCCCATATTCCTGTAAACCCTTCCTATTCATATACCCATCCATATGCATTTTAAATGCTGCAGTCATACCAACCTTCTTCCTCTGGCAGCTCATTCCATACACGCACCACCCTCTGTGTGAAAAGGTTGCTCCTAAGGTCCCTTTTTATATCTTACCCCTCTCACCCTCAACTTATGCCCTCCAGTTCTGGACTCCCCCTACCCCAGGGAAAAGACCTGTCTATTTATCCTATCCATGCCTCTCATGATTTTATAAACCTCTATAAGGTCACCCCTGAGCCTTTGACGCTCCAGGGAAAACAGCCCCAGCCTGTTGAGCCTCTCCCTATAGCTCAAACCCACCAATCCTGGCAACATCCTTGTAAATCTTTTCTAAACCCTTTCAAGTTTCACAACATCCTTTCATTAGGAAGGAAACCACAAATTGCCCCGAAGTCTCTACATCCTCCTCACCATACACACACATCCACCCATGTTTGTGTCATGAATGAACTTGGAAATATTACATTTACTTCCCCCATCCAAATCGTAAATGTAATGGCACAGTGGTTAGATTCTCTTGACAAATTATGTATGTATATGGGAGTATATCTTGACCAAGTCTGCATTATTTCTGGCTGTACTAACATTTTTAAATTTCACTCATGAGATTAGGGCATCTCTGGCTGACCATTATTTATTACTCATTCCTTGTTGCCCTTGAGAAGGTGATGGTAAATTGCCTTCATGAACCACTGCAGTCCACATGCTATAAGTTGGCTCACAATGCCCTGAGGGAGGGAATTCCAAGAATTTGACCAAACAACACTGAAGGAACAGCAGGATAGCAAACACATGGGGACACCACAACCAGCAAGGCCGCCTCTAAACCATACTGACCATCCTGACTTATCTTTTACCTACTTTAATTTTCTAATTTTGAACTTATTCAATGCAAAAAGCTATTGCTTTACCGCATTAGTACATTTTCCAAAATGCTATCCCTGGGTAGTTCAGAATTTCATTGAAATGGAGCTCTTGATTAGAATCTGTACATGTAATGGGGAAGGTAATAAACCAATTGGGTAGTTAATAGAAAATGGGGTAAATCTTGATCAGTGCAAGATATTGCATTTTGGCACAACAAATAAGGGTAGGACTTGCACAATTAACAGTAGGGCCTTGGGTAATGTTGTAGAACAGAGGGACCTGGGGTGCAGGTACATAATTCTTTGAAGTTTGCGTCACATATTGATAGTGGTGAAAACTTTCATTGCTCAGTCATTCGAGCATATGAGTGGGGAAGTTATATTGAGATTGTACAGGACAGTGGTGAGGCCTTTTCTGGAATGCTGTGTCTAGTTCTGGTTGCCCAGTTATAGGAAAGATATTATCAAGCTGGAGAGGGTTCAGAAGTGATTTACCAAGATATTGTGGAGTATGAAAGGTTTGAGTTAGAATGAAAGGCTGAATAGGCTGGGACATTTTTCACTGGAGTGTCAGAGGTTGAGAGGCGATCTGATAGAAGTGTATAAAATTATGAGAGGTGCAGATAGAGTTAATGGTAGTTTCCCTTTCCCTAGGATGGGGGATTTCAAGGGTAGGGGGCACATTTTTAAGGTGAGAAGAGAGAGATTTAAAAAGTACATAAGAGGCAAATTCTTTACACATCTTCACATGTGGAATGCACTTCCTGAGAAGGTGGTGGAAGTGGGTACAATTACAATGTTGAAAAGACATTTGGATAGATACGTGAGTAGGACAGGTTTGGAGGGCTATGGGCCAGGAGCAGGCAGGTGGGACTGGTTTAGTTTGGAACAGTGTTTGGCATGAACTGGTTGGACCAAAGAGTCTGTTCCCATGTTGAATGACTGTGACTGTAAAATAGCATGAACAGTGGGTTTTTGTTGATAATGGAGTAGGCATCCGAATCCAAGTTGTAAAGGAAATGGAGTTTCCCATCATCCATTTACAAAATACTTTGATTTTTTCGCTATTCTTACCAGGAATGTGGCATGGCTGGCAAGGCCAGTATTTTTGTCTATTTTTAACTGCCCTTGAACTGATGACCATTTTAGGAACAGTTAAGAGTCAACCAGGTTACTTTGGCACATAGGCCAAACCAGATAAGGATAACATACTTCTTTTCCTAAAGGATATTAGTGTACCAAGTGGGATTTTCCACAATTCATGGTGGTTACTTGGTCATCAGTAGGCTACTTTTCTTTCAATTACCACTATGTCATCACTATTGATCACCCGTTATACTTTCAAATAAACCTGTTGGACTATAACTTGGTGTTGTGTGATTTTTAACATTGTCCACTCGAGTCCAACACTGGGACTTCCACATCAGTATTGATAGTTGTATAACAATGTATATAGACGAAAGCTAATATACCACCTAAAGACCAAATTACATAATTTACAGGGTTGTGAGCTTATGTAGGTAATTTATAAGCTTAAACAGAGGAACTTGTGTCTTAAGTAATATTTTGCTAAACTGTGATGAGTGACAACACAAATAAGATTTATCAACAGATTAAATGTATCAATTTTTTAAATAGGTTTATGTTTGTTGCATATCGCTATACTTCTACCCAGTGGTTTAACTAAGCCCAGGCTAGTTTCGAAGTAATAGTTAAAAGTAACAAGGTAGAATTATGTACTTTGTGTTTACGTCAAATAAAGTTCAGTGTGATGCATTGTAGAAGAGCATAAGAAACAGGAAGAGGAATAGATCATACAGTTGTACCTCTTAGGGTACTTCTGCATCATATCCACTTGCCTGCCTGCCCTGTATCATTTGATTCTCTGAGAGACTAAAAGTGATTTGTCTCAGCCTTGCTTGCATTCACCAAATCAATATGCATTTGTAGTAAGTCTTCCTTAATCATATACTCCTTTTATTTTGCCCTGATATCAAGTCTCAATGCCAAAGTCAAAAAGCATTCCCAACTACTTCAGCACAATGTCTTTCCATTATCTATATTGGCCACTTTTTGTAATATCTGAATGGGATTATCAATGAGTGCTAAATTAAGGATAATTCTGGACATGTCAACTGGGAATAGGATTTGACTGACCAAACCCATTTCACATAATTCCTTTATACCCAATAGATTTAATCACGTTAGAGATGAAGTGCTCTAGGAAGTGAAAGCTGAGTCTAAGCCAATGTGGTAAGTCCAACAGCAATTTGATTGGTAATTAAATGGAGCTCTATTTCAGTCAGTCACTAAATTATGACTGATGTGTGTTACACCAGTATATGACCTTCTTAAACCATGTAAAAGCTATGATTTAGATACAAAACAGTTAATTGTCCAGATATTGTAAATCTTTTGACCGTCTTATTTAATACTTTTGTTTTACTTGATTATTTTGTAGAAACAAAAGAAGCTGGTGTTAAGAATGAACACCACAAGAAGAAAAGGAAGGATAAGACAGACGAACACAGAAAAAGGTAATTGTGCTGCTGAATGGAAAATAAATTTGTACAGTGTAGCTGTACATAGTGACTGCAGTAGCTTTGAATTCAAGTCCCAAGTTGTGTGACAAACTTGTCATGCTCGATAGCATTCACAAAATGTCAATTACATTTTATGTGTCAAAATTAGTTGTTTATATAAAGTTTACTTGCCAACACAGATGTAATACATTTGGATTTCCAAATAACATTGGTAAAGTTTCAAACAAAAATTTAAAAGTATGAGATGAGGGCTCATAAGATTGGGGGTATGGATAGTGGATTGAATAACTACAGGAATCAAAAGTTAGAGAAAGCAAGGCTGTAACTGGTAGAGTGCAGAAGGGTCAGTGCTGGGTCTCAGCTATTTATAATCTATGTTAATGGCTGAAAATAAGAATCCAAGAAAAATGTGTCCAGGTTTGCTGATGGTACAAAGCTAGGTGGGAAAGTATGCTGTGAGCAGGACCTAAGGAGATCACAAAGAAATAAAGACAAATAATTGAGAGGGTAATAGGGTAGCAGATGGAATATAATATGGGGAAGTATAATGTCTGTGCTGTCATTGGGATAGGACCTATCTAGGGATGGTGATGGTGGTGTCTGGAATGTTGTCTCTTCCATGAGTATGACTGTGTCAGGCTGTTTGTTTCGTCTTTGAGACACCTTTTCCAATTTTGGCACAGCCCCCAGGTGTTAATAACTAGGACTTGCAGGGTCAATCAGTTGTTTCTGCCATTGTCTTTACAAGTGCCAAGGTCAGTGCCAGGTAGTCTGTCCAGTTTCATGTCTTTGTTGAGACTTTGTAGTAATTGATATAATTAAGTGGCTTGCCAGGCCATTTCAGAGGGCAGTTGAGAGTCAGCTACATTGCTGTGGGTCTGGAGTCCCATGTAGCCCAGACCAGATGAGGATGACATATTTCCTGTCATGGTCATTAGTAGATTCTTTCCCATGGCAAGATTTGAAACCAGATCTCTAGAAGATTAGCTGAGTTTCGGATTCATTGTCTAACAATAATACCATTCAGCTATTGCTTCCCCATTTTGTTTTGTCCATCAATTACAATGCAGGCTTACTTTTTGGGATTCTAACTTTTCAGATCAGGTTTGTCCATTTTATTCTGTCCTAGGTGAAGTCCTAACTCAAGTTTTAGTTTTGAGATTTATGAACTATTTACTAGTGAAAAATAACTGACGTTTTCTGCAATTGCTTTCCCTGTGGTTATTATTATCTTTTGGAGTACCATTTCTTATATAGGTTGAACCCAAAGCTAAAGAGTTCTTTTGTGAATGAAGAAAAAGTGTGATTTATCTCTTATGGAAAGCAAGTACCCATGTTGGAATCCAATCCTGTAGTACCACTGAGTCAGGATCATTCATCTTACCTATGAAAGATTACAATGGCTGGAAATTAATTATGTTGGTCTTTACAGATCATATTCATCTAGTGAAGACTCAACTGGGAAAAAGAGCAAGAAGCAAAAGGTTCTTAAAAAGAAAAAGAAAAATAAGAAGAAAAGCAAGCACAAAAGTCACAAACACCACCAAAAAGTTAAGAAAAAGGAAAAGCACTCTCCATCCTCATCAGACAGTTCGAGTTGCTCTTCAGATAGTGACTAATTGTATAGTGTTAAAATCCTTTGGTTGTTCCGATGACTGTTTGTTTCTTTGTAATCTTTTTTGTGTGCAGGACATGGTTCACCATATTCATGAATATTTATTTGAGTCAGAGAAAACAGAATATTTAACCATTATGAGCAATGTGCGTTATAATACATTGACATTTTTGTTGAAAATGTGTTTATTGCACAGGTGACATTACACACGGTGGCTCAATGGTTAGCACTGCTGCCTCATAGCGCAGGGACTCAGTTTCGATTCCCGCCTAGGGCTACTGTCTGTGTGGAGTTTCCTCTGGGTGCTCTGGTTTCCTCCCACAGTCCAAATTGGCCATGCTAAATTGCCCATAGTGTTAGATGCATTAGTCAGGAGTACGTTTGGGGTAGGGGAATGGATCTGGGTGGGTTACTCTTTGGAGGGTCGGTGTAAACTTGTTGGGCAAAATAACCTATTTCCATACTGTCGGGAACCCAATCTAATTATTGGACAGCTGGGCTAAAATGGCTATTTTGATGATGCATTATCAAGATTACAGTTGTTTTCTGATGTAATAATTACTATTTGGTGAATTATATTAAATATATAAAGCTACATTCAGTAGCATTTCAATATTGTTACTACTTTTCTAATAGAATTGTCTATAGATCAGCCATATATGTCACTTTCTCTACAGGTTGTAATGTGATTTTCAGATCAGAGAAAATGGTGGCATTGTTGGCACTGTACCAGCAATCCAGAGGTGCCAACTAATGTTCTAAGGACATGGATTCAAATTCCACCATGGCAACTGGTGCAATTTAAATTCAGTTAATAAATCTAGACTTGAAAGCTCATTTTGTAATGCTGCCATGAAACTATTGATTATTATAAAACCATCTGGTTCACAAACACCCTGTATGTGTGGAAATCTACCATCTTAATTGGTCTGGTCTGAGACTCCATGTGATTGCGTCTTAACTGCACTCTGCAATGGCCCAGCTTCCCACTCAGCTGCAAGACAATTAAGCAGGGGTAACAAATGCTGGCCTCATTAGTGATACTCACATTCCAGAAATAATTTTTAATTATTCTCTGTAACAATCTATGCTCATTTTTTAAACATTTCAATAAATGTACATATTACTTCATTTGTAAATTGTTTGTATACTTCTGCAGCAGCCTAATACATTACACATTACTGGCTTGCAGAAACTTAACTCTTTTAACAGTAAGTTCAAATATAAGAGCGTTTTAGACCACAATACTGTCAATGATTTGGACTACTTGTAATTCTAACTCTATATTTGGTGAGTTGTAATACATTAGACTTTTGCAATAAGAAACAGGATCACAAATAGGTCCTTGAACCTGTCGTATCATTACGTGAAATTATGATTGATCTATGACCTAATTCTATGTAACTGCATTTTTCTATAACCACACATGAACCTGAGTACTGGGGCAATGATGGTGAGAGAAATTGTAGGGTCAGTGAGAGAAACAGTGGGGGTCAATGAACATGGGCTACTGGAGTCAAAGAAAAATTTCTGTTAGGGTAAGGATTAGGCTACCGGGATCAGCAATGACAAGATTTGGGGTGTCAGAAAGAAACTAGGAGCAAAGCAAAGGTATGACTGTCAGCAAAGGAAAAAGACTGGGTGTTGAGAAATAAGCCATTTGATTGAGTGATTTGGGAGGGGTGCGTGGGATTGAGAATGGATTACAAGGAATGAGTGGGGAATAGGCATTGAGAAGCAGGACAACTGCATGAATGGAAGGGTTGAGGATTGATCCTGTTAAACGAGTGAGAGGGAGTCTTGGGAAGAGTGCAGTTGCAAAACAAGGGTGGTATGGGTTATGAAGAATTGAATGGGGGAAGGTTATTGAAAAGTGGGCCTATTGAGTGTAAGGGTTTGGGAAACCATTGTTGTAATGTAGGAAATGCAACAGTTGCATACAGCAAGCTTGAACACAACAGTGTAGGGACCAATAGGATGAGGGAAGAGGATCTTTTGAGGGATTTCAAACAGCTCTGGGCTAAATCAAAACAAAATCACAAAGTTATTTCAGTTTACTACCTGAATGACCTGCAAAGTGGCATAATGTAAATTGGCATGGGGTGGCATGATGGCTCAGTGGTTAGCACTGCTTCGTCACAGTACCTGGAACAAAGGTTCAATTCCTTCCTTTGGTGAATGTGTAGAGTTTGCACGTTCTCCCTTTATCTGTGTGGGTTTCTGCCAGCTGCTCTGTTTTCCTCCCACAGTCCAAAAATGTGAGGTTAGGTGGTTTGGCTATGGTAAGTTACCCTGTAGTGGTCCAGGGAATGTCAGACTAGATGGGTTAACCATGATAAATGCAGGGTTACAGGGATAAGGTAAGGAGCTGTGTCTGGGTAAGATGCTCTTTGGAGGATTGGTGCAGATCGATGGGCTGAATAGCCTCTTTCTGTTTAGTAGGGACTCCAAATTAGATTGGAGCTAGATCTGTAGTTCCAAAGTTGGTGTGGACATATTCCGATTCGTGGGACTGGCACCTGTACTGTGAAAGACGGTACTGTGGGACAGGCTTCATATGAAACATATTGGGGCCAGTGTTCTGGCAATTCTATAACTAGGCTGTAAATTAATCAGTTCAAAGGAAGAGAATTCACTTGAAGGGAAATTTTAAAAGTTTAAAAAATTGAGAATGCTGAGTACTGAAGAGGCAAACAATCAGGAAGGTGTAAACAGGAAGGAGTAGAAGTTATGTGCAGAAAAAATCTAGAACCGGAGTAAGAAAATGATGGTTAAAAAATCAAAGTGTAAGTCTCTAACTGAATGCATTGATGGCACAAATTGAAATGAATGAATATAACAGCTTTATGGGGAAGTGTCTGCAGGGTGATGAAGACTGTGAACTCAATATTCAAGGGTATTCAATATTCCAGAAGAATAGGCATAAAAGGAAAAGGGTAGCTGGAATAATAAAGATGGTATCATTGCAGTGGCGAGAAGCGATATTGATATAATAGATCATAATGTACAACCAATTTGTGCAGAAATAAGGAATTGGAAGGGAAAGAAGCCATGGGTTGGAGTTACATAGAGGCCCCCTAACAATCACTTCATGTTAGACGAAGTACAAACTGGGAAACAATTGAGACATATAAGCTGGGCACTACAATTGTCATCGATTTTACTTCGCATTTTGAATGGATAAATTGGATTGCCAACAGTAACCAGGAAGATAACTTTGTAGAGTGCATCAGAGATTGTCTGTTAGAGCTATTTTAGATCTAGTAATGTTGAATGATGTGTGATTAACAATAGATCTCATGGTTAAGGATCCTCTAGGGGTAGTGATCCTAGAATCCGTTTGAGGGCAAACAATTCCAGTCTCAAACCAGTCCCAGCAAATAAGAGCAATTTCAGAGGTATGAAGGTAAGAGTTGTTTAAAGCAGGCTGGGAAAATAGAGTAAGGGAAGGGTCAATGGATGAGTGTTGGCAGACATTTAAACAAATATTTCATAACGCTCAAAAAAATTATTCTGGTTTCATAAATTCAAAAATAAATATAAACCAGCCATAGTTCTCAAAAGTGGACAAAAAGATAATTAAGCAAAAAGGCATACAAAGTAGTGAATATGCGTAGTAGACCAGAAGATTGAGAATTTCCTAGCAAGCATCATGGTGACTGGAAAGTTAATAATACTCTCTTCTGGAGGATCCGAGATGGCGGTGATCTAGAACGATTGCGTTGCAGAGCTCTACACCACACCGCAAGCAGGATGAAGTCCTAACCCACCCTACCTGGATCACTGCGATATTCGGGGACTCTGGAAAGGTTGTGGACTCCCAGAAAACTTAAAGAATAACTTATCTGGATTTTCGCTGTCCAGGGATGCTGAAGAAGGGAGCAGATACGTCTGAGGCCGGGCCCGCAGCCCAAACTGCAGGATCCTCTGACTCGATTTCCTACCAGGTCCTGGTAAAGGAGCTTGTGAAATCTCGTGAAATGTTGGGTAAGCAGATAGGGGAGAAGCTGGCCCCAGTCTCTCTCCTGCTGCAGAAGCATGAACAGCAGCTGGGAGACCTGGAGAAAAGGATGGATGAGGTAGAACACAGAGTCACAGTGGTGTAAGCTGATCCCAATTCCTCCAAGGATAGGATCCAGGCCCTGGAGACACAGGTCCGTAATTTACTTGACCAGGTTGATGACTTCGACAACAGGGGCAGGAGAAAAAAAAAAATTCAGATTGTCAGTCTGTCGGAGGGTAAGGAAGGTGAGTGATCTGTGGAATTTATTGAGGACTGGTTGGCAAAATTCCTTAACGTGGAGGCTGGAATGGGAAGCTCGAAGATTGAGAGGGCTCATCGGGTCACGGCGTGAAGGCCAGATCTCGACCAATGACCTCGTCCTATTTTGGTGCGGTTTCATCACTATAGAGAAAAGGTGAGAATCATGGAATCTTCCAGAATCCAGGGAAGGATCTGAAGGCCCTAGTTTACGAAGGCTCTAAGATCATGTTCTTCCAGGACTTCTCAGCAGCGGTGATCTGGAAAAGAAAATCCTATGATGGCATCAAAAAAAGACTGAGGGAGCGAGGGATCCAGTATTTTCTGAGGTATCCAGTGGTGCTTCAGATCACCTGAAATGGATCTGTACATCTCTTTGACATACAGAGAAACCAAGAAACTTTGTGGACAAATTAATTTAATCTAAACAATTTAGTAGTGTCATTTGGGTATGTTTCTACTTTTCTTTAAAAGAAAGAGGAAGTCCAGTCAGGACTTTCTTTTTTATTATTGATAATTATTTATGCCGGGGTGGCTGGGATGTTTATTTCCAATTTCTAAGTTATACCAAAGGATGAGTGGGGTAGTAACTTTTTTTTTCAAAATTTCTTTGTTCACATTGTTATTCCGTGTGTATTTAATTTCTTTGCTGCTTGGACGGTGTTGGGGCAGGCTAGGGTGGGGACGGAGTAGGACGGGGTTGGGCTAGAGGCTAGGGACTGGTGTGGGCTAAAGGCTAGTGACCGGTGTGGACTAGAGGCGGCGTGGTTGGGGGAGTGGTGTTGGATAGGGTGATACCAGTGTATCTTCTGGTGAGATACTTGCTGGTTTGTCACCATGCTCACACGACCTGGGGATGTATAGCTATTTATATACACAGGATTGTCTTCTGCCCTCTCTTAGGGAGGCGAATATCTCCCTCATTTTAAACGTGCTTCCTACAGACCAATTTCACAATTGAATGTAGATTTTAAAATTCTGTCAAAGGTGCTGGCCCTGAGGTTGGAAGAGGTGTTGCCCTATATTATATAAGATTATCAGGTTTTTTTTATCAAGGGCTGTAGCTCGTCCAACAATATCAGGAGGGGACAGAACATAGTACAGGTATGGCAGCGAAGATTGAACCCGGATTTGGTGGTCTCCCTAGACACGGAAAAGGCATTTAACCGACAGAATGGCTGTACCTGCTTGGGGTGCTAGAGTGCTTTGGTCTGTGGGCAGCCTTTGCCAGATGGGTGGCAGTGTTGTATAATGTTCCTAAGATGGCAGTCATCACAAACAACACTAAGTCAGATAACTTTAATATTGGGAGAGGTAGCCGATAGGGGTGTCCTCTCTCACCGCTGTTATTTACCTTAGTAATTGAGCTGCTAGCTGAGGCTATCAGGAGGGATCCTGAAATAGTGGTGCCAAGGGTGAGAATGGGGGAGCATAAGATCACCCTACAGGCTGATGATATCCTGTTGTTCTTGGCCAATCCGGACGAGTCTGTTCCTCGATTGATTCAAAAAATTAATTTATTCGGTAGTTTTTTTGGGATACAGGATCAACTTCACAAAATCAGAACTAATGGCAGTCGGGGGACTAGTGGAGGTGCCTGATCTGAAGGATGGAATGCAATTCCCATTTAGATGGTCGTCAAAAAGATTTTTATATTTGGGAATATTTATTACTCCTGCCTTCCACCAGCTGTATAAAGCTAACTATGTACCACTACTGGAGAGGATAAAAAAGGATTTGCAGCAGTGGGAGGGAATACCATTATCATGGTTAGGCCAAATAGCCCTGATTAAAATGAATGTTCTTCCTCGCCTGTTGTACCCCATGAGAATGCTCCCATTGTTGCTACCCAGACGAGTGTTATGGAGGCTCAATGGTTGACTCAGGTCCTTTATTTGGTGTCACAGGCGCTCCCTAATTAAATTTACTAAATTGCAGTTGGCGCAGGGTGGGGAGTGGGAGTGGGTGGACCTTCTGGTCTTGAAGAGATATCGAATGAGCGCCCTGCTAGCATATGTGGGTGGCTGGATACAGGGAAATTCGGAGTCAATTTGGCTTGACGTTGAAGCCAACTAAGTCAGAAATCTGGACTGTCTAATAGGAACCCTTTCCAGTACTTTCAGATAGGGATTATATACAGAGGAAGACCATGCTCCTGGCTAAGCCTCACAAGTCAGATGTGTAGAAAAGAGTGCACCGATGTGGAGGCCCTCTTTCAGTTCATTTCCAGAAAGGACGTGCTTTCGGAGATTTGGAGAGACTCTGTGGGTTTTGGATTCGGAAACTAGGAGAGCATATTTCATTGGAAACATGGGAAGACCCCCCCATATGGGAAAATGTAAAGAAAATCTCAATATGTAACAAAGCACAGGATATGCAATTGAAGATTTTACACAGGGCTCATATGGCACTGGAGAGGCTCGCTAAGTTCAAAAGAGGAGTGTCTCCAGGGTGTCCCAAATGTAAAATTAGTATAGGCACTCTCACGTACTGCCTTTGGTCGTTTTGCAAGATCCAGAGATACTGGAATGCCATGGTAAGGGAGCTGAAAGAAACCCTGGGAATTGAAGTCAAAGTGGACCCAGTATTTCTTCTTCTGAATTGCCAAATTTGCCCTCTCTGGGGAAGCACGGGAAGAGACTGTGTAACATTCTTACTCACTGTGCAAGGAAGAACATTTGAATGAATTGGATGTTGGAAAAAACCCCAGATCTTATGGGATGGCGCAGGCTGGTGATGGAGCATCTCCACCAAGGCTGCCTCACAAATATGGTGCACCACAAAATGGAGCAGTTTTATAAGATGTGGCGGCCCTTTCTAAATTATATTGACGCAGACTTATCGGCAATATTAATTAGGGCCGTGATATAGCCGCGGGGATCAGTTTGGGCACCCCTCGGGCACTGGGAGGGGGAAGCTGGTACAATGACTGGTGCTTCTAGGGGGTGGGAACTTTAGTGGAGGTGTGGCGAGTGAAATAGAATAAAGTCATGTGATATAATTTAAGTTAATTTGAATTCAGCTTAATTTTTATTTAATTTGATTGTAGTTTAGTTTAAGTTAAGTAGATTCATTTGTTCTGGTAGAATAGTAGATAGTTTATCATTAATAGTATTGTGATATGACATTGATGTGCTATCTCTATCTTTTTGTATTTTCATATTGTTTTTTATATATACTTGCTTTGTAAAAGATTTGAAGAAGTTTTTAATAAAAATATTTATAAAAAAGAAAGAAATAACAAGACATTTAGAAACACGTAATGCAATTAAACAAAATCAACAGTTTCATGAAAGAGAAATGATCTTGGACAAAATTGTTACAGTTCTTTGAGAGTATAACAAGCAGAGTTCATAAAGAGGAACTGGTAGGTGTATTTCGATTCCCAAAAGGCTTTTGATAAAATGCCACAGAAAAAATATTCACCAGATAGGAGCACATGGTACTGAGGCTAATGCATTAGAATGGGATTTTTAAACACACAGAAGACAGAGTTGGGATGCCTGGATCATTTACATATTGTAAAGGCATAACTACTGGAGTGCCACACAAATCAGTTCTAATGCTTTAATTATTTACTATCTATATTGATAATCTAAAAGAGATCAAAGTGTAAGGTACGCATATTTATGATGTGCAGCTAATACAAAAATAGGTGAGAGGCAATATTGTGATGAGGACACAAGGAATCTGCAAGGGAATATGTACAGTTTTCATATGGGCATTTGTACATGTGTATATAGATAGGCTGAGTAGACAAAAACATGGCAGATGGAATTTAATATGGGAAAGTGTGAGGTCATACACTTTGATAGTAAAAATCAAAAGTCAGACTATTACTTAAATGAAGAGAGACTCCAAAAATGTGCATCACAAAAGGATCTGGGTGATCATGTGCACCACAAAGGGATCTGGGTGATCATGTGCATTAAACACAAAAAGTTAGCAATCAGGTTCAGCAAACAATTAAGATGACAATAGAACTTTTTTTTTGCGAAGGGTTGGAGTTTAAAACTAGGAAAGCCTCATTACACCTGCACAGACTATTGGTGAGGTCACGTCTGGAGTATTGTGTCTATTTTGGATATGCATTTAAGAATGATTAACTGGCACTGAAGGCACTTCAAAAGAAATTCACTAGGCTGATTCCTGGGATGAAGGGATTGACTTATCTAGAACTGCTAATGGGTTAAGCATTATTCAAATACAGTTTAGAAGAATGAGGAGTGATGTAATTGAAACATATAATATTCTGAGGAGCTCTTAAGAGGATTGCTGTTAAGATGATGTCACTATTGGGGGAGGCTTAAAGTAGGGACATAGCTACAGAATAAGGGGACCCTTATTTAAGACTGAAATAGAAAGGAGTTGCTTCTCCCAGAGGATAGTGAATGAAAGAATGCTCTACTTTAGATGGTTGTGGATGTTAGATCACAGAAAATAGTTGGAACAGGGGGTAGATATTTTTGAAATACTCGCAAGTATATATATGGAGCTAACATGAAAGAGGAATTGAGGCCTTTGGCAGATCAACCATGATCTTATTGAATAGTGGAGTAAGCTTGAGAAGCCTAATGTCCTACACCTGGTCCTATTTCTTAGGTTTTTATGGTATTTCTTGAAAGTGCAGCTCCTGGTTGACTGCAAATACTATCAGCTACAACTTGATAACTGACCCAAGTGATGAGTCCCAGGTTCCAATCGTCAATGGAAAAATCTGAACAATTCTTAACTGCTTGAGGATGGATTAAGCATGACCACTTGCTCTATAAATGGAATATCAAGAAGTTCTTATTTTGTGACTGTCCTAGTATGACCATTGCCCAGATAGTGAATGTTCTCCCTGATAAATCCATTCTCGGTGGTAATTACAACATTGTGTCAGCAGAAGCCAATACCAAATTATAATTGTTTCTCCAGCCATCTGAATAAAAAAATGTACTGAGGTAGTGTGTATTGCTGAAGATGTTTCAGATGTGATGAAAATCAAGAATCCCATCTGCCTGTTGGTTTGATGAAAAAAAATCCATGGTAATATTTTTAAAAAGAGTATCTTTGGTGGCCTGGCCACTAGTTATGCCTCAACCAGCATCTGAAAAATAGAATATCTGGTCATTATTTCCTTTTAGTTTGTGGTGTGAACAGATTGCTGTATGGCGATTGTTATAATGTAGCACATGCAAAAGCCAATGACTGCATTTCAAGAGTATTTCATTAGGTACACTGTGTCAGGAGACTTCAAATTGTCATGAAAAGCGCTTTACAAATACAAACCTTTTGATGTTTCCATATGCCTCCGAGCAGGTGGGAATTCAACCCAGATCTTCTGGTGGGAAGGAAGGGGCCACATAGCTGATCCAAGAACTGTTATTTTTGGACAAAACAGTAACTCTACTAACATTGCAAAATGTCATTTGAGGAAATGCAGTTTGCCTCGTCACTACTGTTCAGTCAGTTATGCTCTTCTTCAACTCCTCCAACTTTCCGCCCAGTAGCTTTTAAAATCATAGACTCATACAGCATGGAAACAGACTCAAATCATCCAGGCCAACCGGATATCATAAACTGATCCAGTCCCATTTGTCAGTATTTGGCCCATATCTCTCTAAACTCTTCCTATTCTTATACCCATTCAGATACCTTTTATATGATGTAATTTTACCCATCTCCACCACTTCCTCTGGCAGCTTGTTTCATTCATGCACCACCATCTGAGTGAAAAAGTTGCCCCTCAGGTTCCTTTTAAATTTTTCCCCTCTTACCATAAACTGATGCTATCTAGTTTTGGACTCCTCTACATTAGGAAATGGACCTTGGCTATTCATCCTATCCATGCCCCTCATGATTTTATAAATATCTATAAGGTAACCCCTCAGCTTCTGATACTCTAGGGAAAACAGCCCCAATTTATTCAGCCTCTCTGAATAGCTGAAACGCTCCAATCTAGGCAATATCCTTCTAAATCTTTTCTGAATCCTTTCAAGATTAACAATACCTTTCCAACAGCAGGGAGGTCAGAACTGAATGCATTATTCTAAAAGAGGCCTCACAATTGTCCTGTACTGCCATAACATGACATCCTAGCTCCGATACTCAATACACTGACTAATGTACCTGCCCCTTCTCTTTCAAGGAACTATGCACCTGCACCTCAGGTCTCTTTGTTTGGCAACACTCCCCAGAACCCTATCATTAAGTATATAAATCCTGCTCTGATTTGCCTTAACAAAATGTAACACCTCATATTTATCTAAATTAAAGTCCTCGGCCCATTGGCTCATTTGATCAAGATTGGGTTGTACTCTGAGATGACATTCTTCACTGACCACTATACCACCCATTTTGGTATCTTCTGAAAACCTACTAATTATACATCTATATTTACAACTTAATCATTTCTATAAATGATGAAAAGCAGTGGACCGAGCAAGCACTGATCCTTGCAGCATACCGCTGGTCACAGGCCTCCAGTCTGAAAACCAACTTTCTACAACCACCCTCTGTCTCCTGCCTTCAAGCCAGTTTTGTATCCAAATGGCTAGCTCCCCCTGGATTCTGTGTCATCTAGCCTTGCTAACCAGTCTACCATGTGGAACTTTGTCAAACGCCTTGCTGAAGTCCATATAGACAAAGTAATCTGCTCTACCTTCAACAATCCCCTTTGTCACTTCTTTTGCGCCCCTGATTTTCCTCTTAAGTATACTCCTACTGCCCTTATATTTCTCTAGGGACTCATTTGGTTCCAACTGTCTATACCTGACATATGCTTCCTTCTTTTTCTTTACGAGAGCCTCATATTCTCTAGTCACTCAGTATTTCCTACATCAACCGGCCTTATCCTTCATACTAACAGAAACATATTGTCTCTGAATTTTGTTACCTCATTTTTGAAGGCTTCCTACTTTCCAGCCACCCCTTTATTTGCCAATAGTCTCTCCCAATCAACTTTTGAAAGTTCTTAGGTAAAAACAAGGACTGCAGATGCTGAAAACCAGAGTCTAGATTAGAGTGGTGCAGGAAAAGCACAGCAGGTCAGGCAGCATCTGAAGCTCCTCGGATGCTGCCTGACCTGCTGTGCTTTTCCAGCACCACTCTCATCTAGACATTTGAAAGTTCTTGCCTAATACTGTCAAAACTGACCTTACTACAGTTTAAAACTTCAACTTTTAGATCAGGTCTATTCTGTTCCATCACTATTTTAAAAATAATAGAATTATGATCACTGGCCTCAAAGTGTTTCCCCCATTGACACTTCAGTCAATTGCCCTGCCTTATTTCCCAAGAGAAGTCAAGATTTGCTCCTTCTTTAGTTGTTACATCCATATATTGAAAAAGAAATTTTTCTTCTTAAATTCCGCTCCATCCAAGCCCTTAACACTATGGCAGTCCAAGTCTATGTTTGGCAATTTAAAACCCCCTACCATTACAACCCAATCATTCTTACAGATATCTGAGATCTCTTTACATATTTGTTTCTCAATTTCCCACTGACTATTGTGGGGCCTATAATACAAGTAATTCTTATTTCTTATTTCTCATATTTTCCACCCATATAATTTCACTGGATGCTCTCCCAGAAATACCCTCCCTAAATACAGGCGTAATGTTATCCTTAACCAACTCCCCATGCTCTCTTGCCTTCCTTTCTACCCTTCCTGTAAAATGAAGATGCCAATCTTGCCCCTCCCTGAACTGCGTTTTTGTAATAGCTATGATATCCAAGTCCATGAGTTGATCTGCTGTATCTATCAGGTCTCTTGCATTGAAATAAATGCAGTTTATTTATCAGTTTTACTTATTCTCTGCCTTGCTCTTCCCTTCCTTGACTATTTAATTTGCTCTTGATTTGGAGATGCCAGTGTTGGACTGGGGTGTACAAAATTAAAAATCACACCAGATTATAGTCCAACAGGCTTATTTGGGAAGCACCAGCTTTCACTGCTCCTTCATCAGGTGATTGTGGAGTATAAGATCGTAAGACACAGAATTTATAGCAAAAGTTTACAGTATGGTGTAATTGAAATTATATGTTGAAAAATACCTGGATTGTTTGTTAAGTCTCTCATCTTTTAGAATGATCATGTTGGTTTCAGTTCTTTCATATGCAAATCGCAAAACGTTTTTAAAAAGTTACTTTCTCAGGCGAACTTTCACAATTGGTGTCATGTCGGCCCAGATAATGCATTTAAGGTGTGAGGTACCCTGTGTGAGACTGTCTGTGCCACAATGGTCAGACTGATTCTAATCTAAAAAATGGATTTACAGAATCTTACATGGATTTGTGCAGTTTTTGAGCAAAGTAAAATGTAATTCTGCAAGTACAAATTCACCCCACAAACATATATGTGTACGTGTGCATGCGGGTGTGGATGTGTATGGGGGGCATGGAGATTATGAATGTCTGTGAGACAGTGTGTGTATGTGTGTGAGTGTAAAGGGGCATACGTCTGTGAGAGTGTGTGTATATGAGTGTGGGAGTATATGTGCGAGCATATGAGAGAGGGTCTGCGTGAGTGTATGGGTCTGTAGGAGTATGTGTGTGTAGGTGTGTCTATGTGTCTGTGTGTGTGTGTGTCTGTCTTTGTGTCTGTATAGTGCATTGGGGTCACCTGTAGTGTGACATGAATCCAACGTCCCAGTTGAGGCCATCCCCGTGGCTACTGAACTTGGCTATCAGCCTCTGCTTGGCCACTTTTCGTTGTTGCCTGTCCCAAAGTCTGCCTTGGAGGACGGTCACCCAAAGGTCCGAGGTCGAAGGTTCTGGACTGCTGAAGTGTACTCTGACTGGGAGGGAACACCACTGTCTGTTGATTGTTGTGTGGTGTCCATTCATTCATTGCTGTAGCCTCTGCTTGGTCTCGTCAATGTACCAAGCCTCAGGGCATCCTTGCCTGCAATGTATGAGATAGTCAACGTTGACTGAGTTGCATGAGTATCTGCCACATACATGGTGGGAGGTGTCCCTACATATAATGGTGGTATTCATGTCAACATTCTGACACACTTTGCAGCATCTACTGTGACAAGGTTGTATGGTGTTGTCCTGAAAGCCAGGAATTTTGCTATGAACAATGATCTGCTTGAGATTTGGTGGTTGCTTAAAGGTGAGAAGTGGAGGTGTGGGGAAAGTCTTGGTGAGGTGCTCATCCTCCTTGGTAATGTGTTGCAGGCTGTGAAAAACCTGGCATAGATTTTCAGCTCCTGGGAAGTACTGGACAACGAACGGTACCCTGTCGGTTGCAGCTCGTGTCTATCTCCTGATGAGGTCATTACAGTATTTCGCTGTGGCACGTTGGAACTGGCAGCTGATGAGTTGAGCATCATACCCTGTTCTTATGAGGGCATCCCTGAGTACATCCAGATGCCCGTCATGTTCCTCCTCATCTGAACAGATCCTGTGTATGCATGGGGCTTGTCCATGGGAAATGGCTGTTTTAATATGTTTGAGGTGGAAGCTGGAGAAGTGTAGCATTGTGAGGTTATCTGTCAGTTTGCGGTAAAGTGAGGTGCTGAGGTGTCCATCCTTGATGGAGATGCATGTGTCCAAGAATGAGACAGATAGTAGAGAGTAGTCCATGGTGAGCTTGAAGGTGTGATGAAACTCGTTGATATCACTGTGTAGTTGTTTCAGTGACTCCTCGCCATGGATCCAGAGGAAGAAATTATCATCAATGTACCTGGTGTATAGAGTTGGTTGGAGGTCCTGCGTAGAGAAGTCTTGTTCGATACTGTGCATGAAAATGTTGACATTTTGAGGTGCAAATTTGGTCGCCATAGCTGTTCCATGTGTCAGGATGAAGAACTGGTTGTCAAAGGTGAAAATGTTGTGGTTGAGGATAAAGTGGATGAGTTGTAGGATGGTGCTCAGAGATTGGCAGTTGTTGGTGTTGAGCATTGAGGCTGTTGCCGCGATGCTGTCATTGTGGGGAATGCTGGTGTAGAGTGCTGAAACATCCGTTGTGGCGAGGAATGTTCCCGGTTCGACTGATCCGTGGGTGCTGAGTTTCTGTAAGAAATCTGTAATGTTGCGACAGAGGCTGGGGGGGGGTCCCCTGCACAATGGGTTTCAATATGCCTTCGACATAACCAACTCCAGTCGAGTTTTCTATATTCGCTCTGCAGAATCTTGCCACTTCCTCTTTGTTTGTGATTGGCACCAACACATACAACATCCTTCTGCTGGTCACTCTCCACTTTGAGAATATTCCGCGCCGTCTCTGAAATCCTTGACCCAAGCACTAGGGAGGCAACACACCATTCTGATTACTCATTGTTGGCTGCATATATGTCATCTGTGCTCCTGACTAGAGAGTCCCCTATCACAATTCTTCAAATAATTTTGAAAGCTAGATTTTCAAAGATTTACTCAAATTAAATTTATATTGGACTTTAAGAAAATAGATTGTGCGCAGGATTTGCTCTTCACAAGTGGAAAACAGTTTCTGAACCTTCTGAAGGGAAGAAACATTTTTTGACCCCAAGTTTTTCTGGTAAGAAGCCCTTAATTGGTACTAAGACCGATTTGACAGCCAGTTAGCAGCAGGTGGCCCACAACAGAAATGGAACTGCTCATGGGAATTAACAGGCTACAACAATCATTTATGTGACCATTAATCTAATCAAATTGCTGCCAGGAAGCAATTATGTTTTGAGGAATTTAAAAAGTTGCAGAAGAACCAAATAATTGGAGTAAGGAGGAGGATAGATCCTTGACAGACTGATATGAATTTGGAGACTTTCTCAGATGGCACTCGGGAGAGATGGCATATTCTCTTCCTGGATGGTGGCATGGGGAGACAACCTACCCAGACCAAGTAATCCTAGATGAATATACTGACAGAGTCAGAAGAAATAATATTGTCCATCAAAGTTGATCCAATGTTGAAAGAGATTCAATGATCTGATATGCTCATCATGGTGAGTTCAACACCACAATCTTATCAAATCCAGGCCTCTGGAAATGCATGCTATACTGGGAACTCCAGCTGAGGTGCCTTTGGCTATGTACTGTTCTGAACATTGGAGGAGAGGCCCAAGCTATTTATGACCTCTTACAATGGCTCAGATCTAAACTGTTGCTGAGCACCTTCCAGTGCGGAAACTCACTTCCTGGTGGCACTGTGGTCATACTATGCCCAAGGACTGCAACAGTTCGAAAACAGCTCACCACCACCAAAACAAGAAGGCAGATTACTACCTGAATGGCTGTAAATTGGGAGAGGGGAGTGTGCAGCAGACCTTGGGTATCCTTGTGCACCGGTCACTGAAGGTGAGCATCCAGGTGCAGCAGGTGGTAAAGAAGGCAAATGGTATTGAGAGGTTTCGAGTACAGGAGCAGGGATGTGTTGTTGCAGTTATATAGGGCCTTGGTGAGGTCACACCTAGAATATTGTGTGCAGTTTTGGTCTCTTTTTCTGAG
Source organism: Chiloscyllium plagiosum (assembly GCF_004010195.1). Lineage (NCBI taxonomy): Eukaryota > Metazoa > Chordata > Chondrichthyes > Orectolobiformes > Hemiscylliidae > Chiloscyllium > Chiloscyllium plagiosum. Next base: position 76,056,304 of record NC_057710.1, on the reverse strand, counting down.
GAAGGATGCTTTTGCTCACGAGGGAGTGCAATGAAGCTGATTCTGGGGATGACAGTACTGATGTAGAAGGAGAGATTGACCAAGGTAGAATTGTTTTTCACTGGATTTCAGATGAATGGGGGGATCTCATAGAGACTTATAAAATTCAAACAGGATAGATGCAGGGAGGATGTTCCTGATGGTCCAGAACCAGGGGTCACAGTCTGAGGATTCCAGGTAGAATATTTAGGAAAGAGACGAGGAGCCATTCCTTCACCCAAAGAATGCTGAGCCTGCAGAGTTCATTGCCACAGGGAATAGTTGATGCCAAAACATTGAATGTATTCAAGAGGCAGCTAGATATAGTATTTAGGGCGAATGGGACCAAAGGTTATGGGGAGAAAGCAGGATTAGGCTATTGAGTGGGACGATCAGCCATGATCATGATGAAGGGCAGAGCAGGCTTGCAGGGCTGAATGGCCTCCTCCTGCTCTTCTATTTTTCTATGTTTCACAAGAGTACATAGGAATGCGCAATAAATGCTGGCCTGGTCAGTGATTCCCACATCTAATGTGGGCGAAACAGTTTCTGGCAAATAGGGCATCAGTTGACTTGTGAGCTGCAGTGTTGGCACAGTAAAATTTCAGATGAATGGGGGGATCTCATAGAGACTTATAAAATTCAAACAGGGTAGATGCAGGGAGGATGTTCCTGATGGTGGGTGTGTCCAGAACCAGGGTGAGGATTCCAGGTGTCTCTCAAGTTCACAGCTAATGTTGAAGGGAGGGAAAGAAATTCAAGAGCACAGTGACTTTACTAGTACTCTACGCAGAGATAGCTACTGACAAGAGAGAGCGACAATGGTCTTTGCATATGATTGTGATGTCTGCCTTGTGAATCTCTTGCAACACTGGTTCTAGGTCAATGAATAGCCTCAGTGTCCTCCTGCTCTTTCTCTACCCACCTGTATCTAGGATTCTACCTTTCTCACAAAGGATGTTGCTCTCACACCACTGAATCCAAAATCTGAGAGTCATGCTAGCTGCGACTTTCCTTATACTCTGGTGATTTACCCCAGATGTGTTTAGCTGCCTTGCTATTTTTCTGAAAAAGGGTCACCGGATCCAAAACATTAACGTTGATTTTTCCCCACACATGCTGCCAGACCTGCTGAGTTTTCCCAGCAATTTCTGTTTTTGTAACTGATTTCCAGCATTTATAGTTTTTTTAAATTTTACTCTTTCTTCATATCTTCACAGAGTCAGAATAGAGATAACTCCCAGCACTACTCAAATGTTTACTCTCCCTCTACCTCTGCCATACCAAAGGCCGCTGTTTTCCCACATCTTCAACCCTTGCATGGGGCCCAGCTAATTCTCCATGACTGGCTCCCGACTGTTTGGCATTGGATTCAACAGGTCTGTCACCTCTCCTAATAGCATACGAAACCTATGTGCATCTGCAATAATCTCATGTTCTGTTTCAAATAATAAGTTCAATAACTTCCACATACTGCACAGTCATTAACGGTTAAACCATTAGACAGTAAGATATAGCAGCAGAATTAAGCTGTTCGGCTTGATCCACCATTTGATTATGGCTGATATATTTGTCAAACCCATTCTCCTGCCTGCTCCCTGTAACCCTTGATCTCCTTATTGATCAAGAACCTATCTATTTCTGTTATGTCAATGACTTGACTTCCACAGCCCTTTGTGGGTAAGGTAGCTTTGGAGTGGGATACAGTGGAGCTCCTCCACACTACCCATTCCTTTTCTTTGTTTTCTTTCTCTCTCCCTCCCTCTCCGCCTCTCTCGGTCTCAGACACTCAACCCCAACACGGGGTCAGCGGAGATACCAGCATCCCAAAGCATGGCAGCAGCGGCCCAGGACGGAGTATGGCGACAGCCAGGGGTCAGACCACATGGAGGCTCCCTGCGCCGGTCTGCTGTGGAGAACCCTTGGAGAGAGACTGCGATGTTTATCTTCCTAACATTGCTTCTTGTTTTTTCTGACCTAATAACTGTGTATAACTGTAATGTAACTTTATTTTCTTAATTCCTCTACTCTAAGGTGGCATTATAAATGGCAAATTATAAACTTTTCACTGCACTCATTTGAGTATGTGTGACAATAAAGCTAATTCAATTCAATCAATTCCACAGATTAATCATTTTCTCGCTGAAGAAATTCTTCCTCATCTCAGTTCTAAAGGGTTGTCCCTTCACCTTTTTGGCTGTGCTAGTCTCTCTTATTAGGGCCATAGAGAGTCATAGACATGTACAGCACGGAAACAGACCCTTCAGTCCAACCCATCCATGCCAACCACATATCTCAACCTAATCTAGTCCCACCTGCCAGCACTTGGCCTATATCCCTGCAAATCCTTCCTATTCATATACCCATCCAGATGCCTTTTAAATGTTGCAATTGTACTAGCCTCCACTACTTCCTCTGGCAGCTCATTCCATACATGCACCACCCACTGCATGAAAAGTTATCCCTTAGCTCTCTTTTACATCTTTCCCCTCTCACTCTAAGCCTATGCCCTCTAATTCTGGACTCCCCCATCCCAGGGAAAAAACTTTGTCCATTTATCCCATCCATGCCCCTCATGATTTTATAAACCTCTATAAGATCACCCCTCAGCCTCCAATGTTCTAGGGAAAACAGCCCCAGCCTATTCAATCTCTCCCTATAGCTCAAATCATCCAATCCTGGCAACATGCTTGTAAATTTTTTCTGAACTCTTTCAACTTCCACAACATCCTTCCGATAGGAAGGAGACCGGAACTGCATGCAACATTCCAAAAGTGGCCTAACCAATGTCCTGCACTCCAAGGACTCTTTGTTCAGCAACACTCCCTTGGACCTTACCATTAAGCGTATAAGTCCTGCTAAGATTTATTTTCCCAAAATGCAACACCTCACATTTATCTAAATTAAATTCCATCTGCCACCTCAACCCATTGGCCCACCTGATCAAGATCCTGCTGTAATCTGAGGTAACCTTCTTCACTGTCCACTACACCTCCAATTTTGGTGACATTTGCAAACGTAGTAACTATACCTCTTATTTTCACATCCAAATCATTTATATAAATGATGAAAAGAGGTGACCCACCATCGACCCTTGTGGCTTTCCACTGGTCACAGGCCTCCAATCTGAAAAATAACCCTCCACCACCACCCTCTGTCTTCTACCTTTGAGCCAGTTCTGTATCCAAATGGCTTGTTCTCCCTGTATTCCATGAGATCTAACCTTGCTAAACAGTCTCCCATGGGGAACCTTGTTGAACACCTTACTGAAGAATGTATTATAAAATGTCTGAATAGGCTGATTAAAGATAATTAAGGCAAGACCAAGAGAAGCTAGTTTCAGTCTGACAGATATGGTTTATTATATAAAAGAAAGAAATAAGTTTAAAGAATGGAAAGGACTGGACAAGGCTTTAGCAAAGATTGGAAAATAATAATTGTACAGTATTGAAATGCATTAAATTGGATACCAGACTGAATAGATCAAAGTGTCATTTTGCATCAGCAATCATATTTGAAAATGTTAGCTCTATTTTTGTTTGTCAAAGTCAGGCTTCAAAAAAGATGTAGCAGCAATGAAAAGACTGAAATGGAGAAACTCTGAAATTTAATTATATAAGCTGAATTAGCTGGGTGTTCAAAACAGGCTAGATGCCTGAAGTCCCAGAGTTGAGTACAATTGTGCAATTGCACATGGTGAAAGATATTACTTGAATAAACAATTGAAAAAAATTTAAAAAGAGCAATTCAAAAAAACTTCCATCTGGTAGATGCCAGGAACATGAAATTTTTTTAAAGTGATGTTTCCTCTGCAAATCATTGTGACGGTTTTGACTGTGTTATGAAGGTGTAGTTTGAACTCTACCATGACTCCTTTGTTAACTCTACACAACTCACCACTTGCTCCACCACACCCGATATCTTTCCCTGCAACTCCAAGAGGTGCAACACAGCTCCCCTCTCACCTCTATCCAAGGTGTTCAATAATCCTTCCAGATCTGAGAGATCCAACCTCACCTATTGTATCCATTGCTCCTAATGTTGTCTCCTCTGTATCAGGCAGTTCAAATATAGACTTGGAGGCTGGTTCGTGGAGTACCTGCACTCTGTACACATCGACAAACCTGACCTTCCGGTGGCCATCCATTTTAATTCCCCCTCCCACTCTCCCAGTGACATGTCCATCCATGGCCTCCTCCACTGTCAGAATGAGACCAGTTGAAAACTAGAGAATCAACAGCTGTTATTTCACTTGGGAAGCTTACAGCCCCATGGCTGGGAAGCACATTGACGTAATCAGCTTCAAAATCCCCTTCTTCCCCAGCCTTATTTCAAGTCTAGCTCTAGCCCCATCCCTCCTGCTAACCTCCCTGACTTAAACCATCTATCTTCCTATTCACCTCCTCTTCCCACCGACCAATCACTATGAGCCCCTACCTGCATCCACCTATCACTATCTCCCAGCCCCACCCCCTCCCTCTATTTACATCTGGGCTCCTACCACAGTCCTTACAAAGGATTTCAGCCTGAAACATCGGTCCCCTGCTCCCCCAGACCACCAAAAGAACATACCAATACTAAAGAAGTATCATTCAACCTGAAGCCTCAATTTCAACTCTCTTTTGAGAGTTTTTTCACAGTATGTTTTGTTGTTTATTTCAGGTTTCCAACATCCATAGAATTTACTGTTCTGCATGTTAGAAATTGAGGTTTTGGGTACAAAACGTTAAACAGCCAACAAAATCTTATAAATCTGCAATAAAAACAAGATTGCTTAAATTATGTAATTTTATTTTACCGGGAGCAGTGTAAGTGTGATTACTGCATTTGTGAAATATTCAAAATAGAGTTTTTTATTCATATTTTGCTGTTTACATTTCAATTTGCAATTCTGAAGTTGAGATGGTTTTGTATTGCCCTTGAGGAGTTAATAATAGGATATAGGAGAAAGTAAGGTCTGCAGATGCTGGAGATCAAAGTTGAAACTTTATTGCTGGAACAGCACAGCAGGTCAGGCAGCATCCAGGGAACAGGATATAGTCATGACACCCTCCTGCTGACTGTACTTGTGTGATGTGGTCAGAATCCTGCTTTCACTTGTCTCGTACCATTTGTGCAATATCTCTGATGTAGAATCCCAAAATAGCCTGGGCATGGCAGGAAAAAGTCAAGGCTTTGGGTGTGGTCTCCAGAAATGGACAAAAACAATACAACTAGAACTGTCCCCGTCATCTCTGCAAAGCCCTCCTGACTAACATCTAGGAACACATGCCAAAATTGGGAGAGAAGCCCCACAGACCAACTGAGCAACAGCTTCACATAATCACACTTGTGGAAGTGGTTGCATGAGGCCCTGATGCTGTGAGGCAGCAGTGCTAACCACTGAGCCATGGTGTCAGCTTAGAGAGATACATAGGAGGGTTGAGGTGGGAGAAAGTAGCTGGAAAGGCGATAGGTAGATGCAGGTGGAGGATGATAGTGAGCGATAGGTTGGAGGTGGAGCAGATAAGTGGGAAGGAAGATGGACAGATAGGACAGTTCAAGAGAGCAAAGTTGAGTTGGAGGGTTGGATCTGGGGTGAGTTTGGGGTAGGGGCCATAAGGAAATGGGGTGACGTCGACGTTGATGCCATGTGGTTGGAGGGTCCCAATATGGAAGATGAGTTGTTCTTCCTTCAACGTTATGTGGCTTGGATTTGGTGGTGGAGGCGGCCCAGGAGTTGCATATCCTTGGGGGAATGAGAGGGGGAGTTAAAGTGGTCGACCACAAGGCGGTGGGTTTGATTGGTGCGTGTGTCCTAGAGATGTTCTCTGAAACATTCTGCAAACTGGCATCCTGACACCACAATGTAGAGGAGACCACATCGACAGCAACGGACACAGTAGATAAGATGTTTGGATGTGCAGGAAAATCTCTACCTGATGTGGAAGTATCCTTTGAGACCTTGGACGGAAGTGAAGGGGGAGGTGTGGACGCAGGTATTACACCTCTTGCGGTGGCAAGGGAAAGTGCCGGCTGTGGAGGATGGGTTGCTGGGGAGTCGTGGACCTAACGATGTAGTCGTGGAGGGAATGGTCTCTGCAGAATGCTGATGGGGTGGGGAGGGAAATGTCTCTGGCAGTGAGGTCTGATTGTCAGTGATGAAAATAGTAGAGGATAATGAGCAGTATCCGGAGATTAATGGGGTAGAAATTGAGGACCAGGGTAGGATTCTATTCTTTTTGCTGTTGGGTTAGGGTTCAAGGGCGGAGGTGCGGGAAGTGGAGGAGACTTGCTGGAGGTCATTGTTGAGCACGTGGGAGGGGAAATTGCAGTCCTTGAAAATGGAGGCCATCTGAGGTGTCCTGAAATGGAATTGTTCCTCCTGGATATGGTGGGTGGGGTGGGGGCAGATAGTGTGAAGAATTAGGAACAAGGAATAGCACTTTTACATGAGAGGGCGTAAGAGGTGGTATAGTCCAGGTAGCTGTGGGAGTTGGTAAGTTTGAAGTAGATGTCCATGTTGAGTTGGTCACCGGAGATTGACACTAAGAGGTCCAAGAAGGGAAGGGAGGTTTCCGAGATGGTACAGGTGAACTTGAGGTCAGGGTGAAAGGTGTTAGTAAAATTGATGATGTTCAACCTCCTTGTGGGAGCACAAGGTGGCACCGATACAGTCATCATATGTAGTAGAGGAAAAGGTGGGGTATGATTCCAGTGTAGCTGCGGAAGATGGACTGTTCCACATATCCAACTAAGAGTCAGGCATCGCTAGGGCCCACACGGGGTCTCATGGCTACCCCTTTGATCTGAAGGAAGTGGGAGGATTCAAAGGAGAAGTTGTGGAGAGTGAGGACCAGTTCCACCAATCGAATGAGTGTGTCAGTAGAGAGGTAGTGGTTGGGTTGGTGGGAGAGGAAGAACTTGGCGGCCTTCACCATGGAGGATGGACATGTACAGGGACTGGATGTCTATGGTGAAAATGAGGCATTGGGGGCTGGGGAAAGAAAAGTCATGGAGGTGGTTGAGGGTGTGGGTGGTGCCCCGAACGTTTGTGGGGAGTTCCTGGACCAAGGGGGACAGGACAGTGTTGAGATATGAGGAGAGAGGTTTGGTGCAGCAGGAGCAGGTGGAGACAATAGGTTGAGCGGGGCAGTCAGGTTTGTGAAATTTGGGTAAGAGGTAGAACCCGTCGGTGCAGGATTCCGGGACTATAAGGTTGGAGACTGTGGATGGGAGATCCCCTAACGTGATGAGGTTGTGGATGGTTTGGGCGATGATGGTTTGGTGATGGGAGGTGTAGTCAAGGTCAAAGGAACAGTAGGAGGAGATGTCTGTGAGTTGGCACCAGGCATCAGCAGTGTAGATCGTCCATGCGCCAAACTACCACTGCGCACTCCCTCACCTGGTCTGCTGGTTTAATGGTGAGATTGGGATTGGAGCAAGGGGAGTGCTGGGCTGCGCTTTGTGACGGTGAGAGGTTGGAGTGGATGAGAGGAGTGGACAGGCAGCCAATGTCTTGGCAGCAGTTGGAGATAAAGAGTTCAAGGACAGGTAACAGACCAGGACGGGGTGTCCAAGTGGATGGAGTATGTTGGAGGGGGAAAAGGGGTCCTTGGAGGGTGGGCGGGAGTCCCAGTGGAAAAAGCAAGCACAGACGCCGAAGAAGGAAAGTTTGATGTTGCAATGCGTAGGGAATTCGTTGACCCGGGAGCATAATGGGAAGAAGGTGAGATGTTTATTGAGGACTGATCATACATCCTCAGTAGGGGGAGTTCTTGGGAATGGGGGGGGTTGGTAAAAACTTGGCAGGGCTGGGGGCTAGGACCTGGTGTAGAGCTGGAGTTGAGAGTGGGATAGAGACTGTCTCTGGAGTGGGTGTGACATCACTCACCACATAAACCACAGTGGTCTGGGAGGCCGAAGCGGCGTGTTCAGTGGCATCAGCAGGGGCAGAAACGCCGTTCCATGTATTGTTTGCGGAAGCAGTGTTAGCGGCATCGGCAGGCAATAGGATTATACGTATTGAAGAAAGCAATAGGAGTGGCAGGAGCACAGTATGTACTCTGGTTGGGGGACTTCAACGTCTGTTAGCTAGAAGGGCTTGGCAGCACCATTACTGAGGATTCTGCTAAACTGGATCTGCAGCAGGCAGTGAGGGAACAAGCAGGAAGAGAAAAAAAAACTTGCTTTACCTCATCCTCATCAATTTGTTTGTCGCAGATGTATCTGTCCATGACAGGAGCAGTGAAAGTGACCACCGCTTAGGTATATGGAGACCAAGTTACATTTTTGAATTGAAGATACCAACACCCCCCTTCCCCCCCCAACTACGCTGTGTAGCACTATCATCACGCTAAATTAATCGATTTTGAATGAAGCTAGCAACTCAAGACTGGGGATCCATGAGGTGTTATGGGCCATCAACAGCAGCAGCATTGACTCAAACACAATCTGCAATCTCATGGCCCCCACTCCATTATTACCATCATGCCAAGGGGATCAACTTTGGTTCAATGAAGAGTACAGGAGGGTGCACGAGGAGCAACACGAGTCTTATAAAACAAACGTCAATGTGATGAAGCTACAACACTGACATGCCAAACATTGATGGATCAATGGATCAGAACTAAGCATCGTGACCCTGCCATATCCAGTTGTGAAGGGTGATGGAGAATTAAACAACTCACTAGAGGAAGTAGCTCTCCATATATCCTGACTCTCAGTGGTAAAGGAACCCGGCAAAACAGACAAGGCTGATGCGTTCGCATCCATCAGCAACCAGAAATGCCAAGTGGATAACCAAACTCTACCTCTTCCTGTGGTCCAGCATCACAGTTTTCAGTCTTCACTCAATTCAACTCGTAGGATCAGGAGTAGGCTTTTGCCCAAAACATCAATTTTCCTGCTCCTCGGATGTTGCCTGACATGCTGTGCTTTTCCAGCAATACACTCTCAACTCTGATCTCCAGCATCTGCAGTCCTCATTTTTGCCATCTAACCCTTTGGCTTGTTCTGTCATTCAATGAGATCATGGCTCAGCTGTGGCCAAAGTCCATATACCGATCTTTGGCCCATATCCCTTAATATCTCTATTTAACAAAAAGTTTATCTATCTCAGATTTAAAATTAACAACTGCATCCACTGACACTGTGGAAAGAATGTTTCAAACATCTACTACCCTGTGTGTGTGTTTAAATGCTTCTTAAAATCTCCCTTGAAAGGTCTGGCCCTAATTCCCAGGCTAAGCCCCCTAGTTCCTGAATACCCAACCAATGGAAATTGTCTCGCTTTATTTTTTAGATTAGATTAGATTAGATTAGATTACAGTGTGGAAACAGGCCCTTCGGCCCAACAAGTCCACACCGACCCGCCGAAGCGAAACCCACCCATATCCCTACATTTACCCCTTACCTAACACTACGGGCAATTTAGTATGGCCAATTCACCTAACCTGCACATCTTTGGACTGTGGGAGGAAACCGGAGCACCCGGAGGAAACCCATGCAGACACGGGGAGAACGTGCAAACTCCACACAGTCAGTCGCCTGAGTCGGGAATTGAACCCGGGTCTCTGGCGCTGCGAGGCAGCAGTGCTAACCACTGTGCCACCGTGCCGCCCACTATCCTGTCTTTTCTTGTTAATGTCTTGAAGACTTCAAACAGATCACCTCTTAACGCTTTAAACACTAAAGAAAACACGCCTAATTTGTATAATCTCTCCTCATAGCTTAAGCCCTAAAGTCCAAGTATCATTCTTGTAACCCTACATTGTACTCCTCCAAGGCCAGTATTTCCTTCCTAAGTTGGGGTGCCCAGGTATGTTCACTGAGTACGCTAAGTCAGGTCTAACCAGGGTTTTGTTTGGTGGCAGCATAACCTCTGCATTCTTGTAGTCCAGTCCTCTAGAATAAATGCCAGCATTTCATTAACTTTGGTTACCTTCTGTACCTGTTCATGGTAGTTTAAGGAACTATGCACTGAACTCCTACATTTCTTTGGGCATCCACAGTATTTAACTTCATCCCCATCTAGAAAGTACCCTGATCTATCCTTTCTCAGTCCAGATTCAATGGCCTCACACTTACTTACATTGAATTCCATCTTTCACAGTTTTGCCGATTCACTTGATCTATCATGTTCTGTTAAATGTAATGTTTTGCTGTTATCTATACTTTCTATGATGTTAAAGGGTCCACCCTACCAACCTTCGCATAAACCAAATCATCCGCCGACATTTCCGCCACCTCCAAACAGACCCCACCACCAGGGATATATTTCCCTCCCCACCCCTCTCCGCCTCCAAACAGACCCCACCACCAGGGATATATTTCCCTCCCCACCCCTCTCCGCCTCCAAACAGACCCCACCACCAGGGATATATTTCCCTCCCCACCCCTCTCCGCCTCCAAACAGACCCCACCACCAGGGATATATTTCCCTCCCCACCCCTCTCCGCCTCCAAACAGACCCCACCACCAGGGATATATTTCCCTCCCCACCCCTCTCCGCCTCCAAACAGACCCCACCACCAGGGATATATTTCCCTCCCCACCCCTCTCCGCCTCCAAACAGACCCCACCACCAGGGATATATTTCCCTCCCCACCCCTCTCCGCCTCCAAACAGACCCCACCACCAGGGATATATTTCCCTCCCCACCCCTCTCCGCCTTCCGCAAAGACCGTTCCCCCCGTGACTACCTGGTCAGGTCCACGCTATCTCTCCACGCTTCAGGCTCTCTGCCTTTATTCCTGATGAAGGGCTTTTGCCCGAAACGTCGATTTTGCCTGTCTTCGGATGCTGCCTGAATTGCTGTGCTCTTCCAGCACCACTGATCCAGAATCTTTCTATGATGTTACCCAACTCTTAGAGGAAACATCTTCTCCATGTCCATTTTATGCAGGCCTTGCAGTATTGTGTAAGTTTCAATAAGATCGCACCCCCCGTCATCCTTCTAAACACATGTATAGACCCAGAGTCCTCAATCACTCCTCATAATAACCAGCCCTTCATACCCTGATTGTTCTTGTAAACCTCCTCTGGACTCCTTGCAATTCCAGCACATGCTTCCAAGATGTTCCCTTGATGAAGGAGTGCTGACTTACCATGAACTTCCAAGTACTGTGCAATCTTATCCTTAATAAGGGACTTTTAAAACCTTATCAATGACTGAGATCAGGCTTATCAGCCTTTGGTTTCCTGTTTTCTATCTCTCACCCTTCTTAAACTGGGGTGTTAAATTAACCATTTTCCAGTTTTCTGGGAGCCTCCCTAACTCCAGTGGCTCCATATTGAAGCACTGTAACAGTGCTTTTCTTATATATCTTTTCTATCTCCTGATTTATTTTCTGTCCCACATACTGACTACTGCTAGGGGGTCCGAACACAACTCCTACAACTTTGCAGTACCTCAACTCTATCCACAGATTCTATGCTTTCAGACTGTATATCACTTCTTGCTATCGATTTAATTTCATTTCTTACCAATCATATTCCTTCTTCCCCTTCTCTTGATAGGACATGTATCTTTGGATAGTTAGTTTCCAGCCCTGGCTCCCTTGGGTCTGTGTATGAGTTTAGAAGGATGACCCAGGGGAGCATTCAAACTTACAGAATACACATTTAATGGATGCAGAGAAGATGTTTCCATAAAAGCAGAAATTGCTGAAAAAACTCAGCAGGTCTGGCAGCATCTGTGGAGAAAAATCAGAGTTTATGTTTCAGGTCCAGTGACCCTTTTCTAGCAATTTCTGTTTTTGTTTCTGTTTACCAGCATCTGCAGTTCTTTCGGGGTTTTTTTCCCCTGAACTGTATCCTCACTTGGACTGTGTCCCACTCCAGATATGATCATTCTTTCCTGACCATGTGAAGCCTACTCCCACTGTCACCTAATTGTTTGACATGCCAGTTATTTTGTAAGACCATCTTTTTTGTAACATTCAGTGCCTCCTAGCTTACCAACTTCATACTTCTGTACCAAAGTTGGATGGTGTTAATGAAGCCATTTATAAATCTTCTCAAAGTATGCAGTGTCACTTTTGTAGTGATAAACTATCAGTCTAAATTTCCCAATTGTTGCACCCAAAAAGATCAAAACACCTTCAAGACCGCAAAACTCACTGCAGAACACGCACGCACTTTATTTTAGCCTCTGTTTGCATTGGCTTGAGCTGTAAAAGCAACCATAAACATATGACTTCCTTCTTTATAAAAACTATTTTACAACTAACCACACTCAAACAGAATATAATTAAATTCTTTACTTGCTGGATAAAGTAAAAATTGTTAATGATAAAAAAAATGCTATCCTGCAGCAGTTCCTCTGTATCTACTAATTTCTAGGGTACAGGTTGTTATATTATGAAGCGACAGTTATGTTCCTCTGCAACCTCATGCTATAGAAAATCACATTATGGAAAACTGCTATAGAAAATCATGCTATAGAAAATCTCTAATAGAAAATCACTATACCCATTCAGTTGAAAGTTTGCGTTATTCAAACAACATCCACAATTTGTCAATAGCCAATTTGTACTGACAAAACATGCGTTATAGCAGAAGGGCCTGAATATTCCTGTGTCATTCACAGGATAAATTTGCCTCAGATTTTACCTGATGTAGGGTTGAAAAGGGTGGCAGTCGAAAAGCACAGCAGGTCAGGCGGCATCTGAGAAGCAGGAGGGTTGACATTTCGGGCATAAGTCCTTCTTATGCCCAAAACATTGACTCCTGCTCCTTGGATGCTGCAAAACCTGCTGTGCTTTTCAAGCATCACCCTTTTCAACTCCGACTCTCCAGCATCTGCAGTCCTCACTTTCTCCTTTTTACCTGATGTAGAAGCGCTTATGTTATCCCTGTAACATAAGAAACCAATTGTGGGTGTCATCGTATCAAAGAATCTAACAGACATTTATTACAACTAACTGTTATATACAAATGTTATATTCCTCAGGCTATTCGATTGTAAACTATTCGATTAAAGCTGAAAGGTACATTTCCAGTAGAATGTCATGCTTCAAGTGATCACTTGAAGTGATGTTACTTCGAGTAGATGAAGAGTGAGACTTTTATACCCTTAGGTCACATGCTCTGATCTAGTGATCGAGTGATAAGCAGGTGTCCTAAAGGCAAACTGACATACTGACTCTTGTTCATTCATTACTGTTTCTGGGGAACATATGACTTCCTTCTTTATAGAGGTCTGGATTGATAAATTCGGTGTTGGTGGTAAGATTACCTTTTTCAGACTCTGCTGCTTACAATGAAGGCACAGCTTCCCTAGTTATATGTTTGCAGTTGTAACAATACATCTGGTTGTTCAGATTCAGTGTGTACAGTTGCTATGACAGCGGCTCGACACAGATTCAAGGTTGCCATGTGGTCTAGGTTTTGTTGAGTGCATTGAATAATTGCTCTTTTTCTAACTTTTCAATGCACAACTCTTTCAATGACTGTGACCAACGGTGTTCTATAGGGATTGTCATTAGTCCACTTTTGTTGGTCATTTATATAAACGGTTTGGATAAGAATATAGATGTGGTTAGTACGTTTGCAGATGACACCAAAATTGGTGGTATAGTGGACTGTGAAGGAGATTATAGAATCTCTATGTGTGGCAACAGCCCTTTGGCCCAGTAAGTCCACACCAACCCTCCAAATTGTATCCCACCCAGTCCCATTCCCCTATTACGCTATATTTACACAAGACAAATGCACCTAATCTGGATTAGTGGTGCTGGAAGAATACAGCAGTTCAGGCAGCATCCAAAAGCTACCCTTTTATTCCTGATGAAGGGCTTTTGCCCGAAACGTCGATTTCGCTGCTCCTTGGATGCTGCCTGAACTGCTGTGCTCTTCCAGCACCACTAATCCAGAATCTGGTTTCCAGCATCTGCAGTCATTGTTTTTACCCTGAAATGCACCTAATCTACACATCCCTGAACACTATGAGCAATTTAGCATGGCCAATTCTCCTAACCTGTACATCTTTGGCTTGTGGGAGGAAACCAGTGTGTAAACTCCACTCCCGAGGCTGGTATCGAACCTGGGTCCCTGGCACACTGATGCTTCAGTGCTAACCACTGAGCCACTGCTAAGATAACAGAGATCTTGATCAATTGATTCAATGAGTTGAAGAGTGGCAGATGGAGGTTAATTTGGTAAATATGAGGTATTGCATTTTGGTAAAATGAACAAGGACAGGACTTCTACGGTTATTGGTGGGGCCTTGGGTTGTGTTGAAGAACCATGACCTAGGGGTTCAGGTACATAATTCTTTGAAATTTGCATCACGGGTAAACGGGGTGGTTAAGGTGTTTAGCATGCTTGCCTTCATTAGTCAGATGTTTGAGTAAAGGAGTTGGGACATCATATTGAGGTTATACAGGATGCTGATGAGGTCTCTTCTGGAGTACTGTGTGCAATTCTGGTTGCCCTGCAATAGGAAGGATATTATTAAACTGGAGAGATTTTAGAAAAGATTTACCAAGATGTTGCTGGGAATGGAGAGTTGAGTTATAATAATAGGCTGGAAGGGATGGGACTTTTCGCCATGGAGAGTAGGTGGTTGAGGGTGATCTTATACAATCATGAGAGGCAAAGATAAGGTGAATTGCAAGGTCTTTACCCTAGGGTGGGCGAGTTCAAAACCACGGGTCATATTGTTAAGGTGAGAGGAGAATGTTTTAAAAAGGACATGAGGAACAACTTTTTTTACACAGTGGTTCATGTGTGGAATGAACTGCCAGAAAAAGTGATGGATGTAGGTACTGTTACAACATTTGAACGACTTTTGGATAAGTACATGAATAGGAAAGATTTGATATGGGCCAAATGCTAGCAAGTGGGACTAGTTTAATCAAAACATGGAAGGTGTGGACTATTTGGGCTGAAGCGTCTGTTTCTATGCTGCATGACTCTGTGATTTGGCAGTTTTACTTTGATCTACTTGGGAAAACATGCTGATTCTTGCACCTCACTACTCCCAAGATCACCACAAAAGTTAATGATTTAACCAAAATACACAGAGTCTTCAATTTGCCGATCTGATGTAATCAGGTTAGCGGGAAAACATGGATCAAGTGCCTATACATACCAACTATTTAATTCAAATAAGGTGTGGCCACAGCAAAAAAACCCCATTAATTATCAACATATAACTCCCCTGATGGAAAATCTAAACCCTTTTATAAATTTCTACACACACATACTGATAATCAAAGACAAACAAAAAAAATGGTCGTTATGAGTGGAGGGAAAATACTGGAGAAACACAGTTCAACAGCATCAAACTACTGGATTTAATGAGATGTTCATTTTGTTTCCCAAGATGTCTATTAATCGATTTTTTCAGGTTCTTTTACTTCTTTGCAGGAGGCTCACTGCAACTGGTACATTAATGACAAAGTTTCTTAGTCTCTAGTTAAAGACACTAGCTTATAGCAACTGTTGGGAGAAAATAGCTGCTTTCTTCAGCCTTTAGTTACATTTACTTCAGAGAGATAGAGACACAGAACCTCGTATTCCAGCTGGCTGGAGGCTTCTCATTTTCCACTGTAAAAAATCTAAGCTGTTCAGCTGAGAGCCTTTTGGAGAACCATCATTAGGCTGATTACTTCCAGCACCAACAACTGGTCATGTTTTCACAAACCAATCAGAAATATCTTGCCAACCAAATCTTACTCTGTGCACAGCTTGGTTTCCTGCCATCTTCTCCCTTATCCCTCACCCAGCGCTTACAGTGCAACAATGTACATATAAGCACAATAAGTTGAAGTAACCTGTTATCAAAAGTGCAGCAATTCCTTCCACAATCCTTGGTTTTAATACTGTCTTTTTACAATTTCAATCCATAATCAAAAATAAATGGAGGTAAAATGATATGGTCTTTACAGTTTACTGGAAGTGAAATTTGGCTTTCTATAACTTCGTCATTTATATCTGTTTCAACTTCTGCCTTTAGCACATTTTTGCTATGGAACAGTAGTCTAGGTATAGCATGACATTAATCTTTGGCCTGGGCTACTCTCTATGCTAAGAATATGTGTATTTCTCCGCTCTAGGATTTATACTAAATGGCTTTCTATGCTTTCATTAGTTGTGTTTCTCTACTCAAGGATTGACACATATGCATCTGTTTTGGATTTGCAGAATCACATTATGATTCCTCTGACAATGGTCACCACTATGTCAGCCTTTTGATTTGACAAATCATAACATGATTCTGCAAATCCAATACCGATGCATATGAATCAATGATAGAGTCATAGAGTCACAGAGATGTACAGCATGGAAACAGACCCTTTGGTCCAACCCATCCATACTGACCAAATATACCAACCCAATCTAGACCCACATGCCAGCACCCGGCCCATATCCCTCCAAACCCTTCCTATTCATATACCCATCCAAATGCCTTTTAAATGTTGCAATTGTATCAGCCTCCACCACTTCCTCTGGCAGCTCGCTCCACACACGTACCATCCTCTGCATGAAAAAGTTGCCCCTTAGGTCTCTTTTATATCTTTCCCCATTCACCCTAAACCTATGTCCTCTAGTTCTGGACTCCCCCACCCCAGGCAAAGGCCTTTGATAAGGTGCCACACGGGAGGCTGCTGAGCAAGCTGAGGGCCCATGGTGTTCCAGGTGAGCTACTGGTATGGATTGAGGATTGGCTGTCTAACAGAAGGCAGAGAGTTGGGATAAAAGGTTCTTTTTCGGAATGGCAGCCGGTGACAAGCAGTGTCCTGCAGGGTTCAGTATTGGGGCCGCAGCTGTTCACGTTATATATTAATGATCTGGATGAAGGGACTGGGGGCATTTTAGTGAAGTTTGCTGATGATACGAAGTTAGGTGGACAGGCAGGTAGTACTGAGGAAGTGGGGAGGCTGCAGAAGGATCTTACAAAGGGATCTGGGAGTGCTGGTCGAGGATTCTCTAAAGGTAAACATGCAGGTTGAGCCCGTGATTAGGAAAGCGAACGCAATGTTGTCATTTATCTCAAGAGGGTTGGAATATAAAAGCACCGTTGTGCTATTGAGACTTTATAAAGCTCTGGTTAGGCCCCATTTGGAGTACTGTGTCAAGTTTTGGTCCCCACACCTCAGGAAGGACATACTGGCACTGGAGCGTGTCCAGCGGAGATTCACATGGATGATCCCTGGAATGGTAGGTCTAACATATGAGGAACGGCTGAGGATACTGGGATTGTATTCATTGGAGTTTAGAAGATTAAGGGGAGATCTAATAGAAACTTGGAAAGGATGGAAACTAGGAAATTGTTTCCGTTAGGCGAGGAGACTAGGACCCGTGGACACAGCCTTAGAATTAGAGGGGGTAAATTCAGAATAGAAATGCGGAGACATTTCTTTAGCCAGAGAGTGGTGGGCCTGTGGAATTCATTGTTGCGGAGTGCGGTGGAGGCCGGGACGCTAAATGTCTTCAAGGCAGAGATTGATAAATTCTTGATGTCACAAGGAATTAAGGGCTACGGGGAGAGTGCGGGTAAGTGGAGTTGAAATAAGGCCATTCGACCCATCAGCCATGATTGAATGGCGGAATGGACTCGATGGGTCGAATGGCTTTACTTCTACTCCTATGTCTTATGGTCTTATGATCTTATAGGGAAAATACTTCGTCTATTTATCCTATCCATACCCCTCATAAGGTCACCCCTCAGCCTTCGACGCTCCAGGGAAAACGGCCCCAGCTTGTTCAGCCTCTCTCTATAGCTCAAATCCTCCAACCCTGGCAACTTCCTTGTAAATCTTTTCTGAACCCTTTCAAGTTTCACAACATCTTTCCGATAGGAAGGAGACCAGAATTGCATGCAATATTCCAACAGCAGCCTAACCAATGAACTGGTAGAGAAACACAACTAATGAAAGCATAGAAAGTCATTTACAATAATGAGTAATGCCATATCACACTCAATCTACATTTCAAGTTGAAAAAAATCCACTGAAACCAGAAGTAACAACAGGCTTGAGTGACAAAACAAAGATGAAACTGCAGAAAGCCAAATTACATTTTGACAAAGCTGCTGAACTATTGTCAGTGTTGAGCCTTGGAGAGACAGAGACAATCAGGGTACAAACCTTCAACATAGTCAACAAGAAGCATTCCAAGTGGCAATTTGGGATCTGCGTAGAGTAATTGTCTCTTGAATCATTTGTGGTGAAAGCAAACAACCAGGTATACCATTGCAACCAGAAGTACATAAGCATAACTGGTGAAGCTGTTCCCCAACTGGAGATGGTTAGCCAAAAGATGTGAGCTAACCATCTGCACAGAACACACTACAGATCAACTATCTGTCTCAGAGGTCCACAGCACCTCAACAAAAGGAAATGAAGCAAAGGCAGCATGACATCAAGTAACACACAGCAGCAACTGGGAAAGAACATCACCCAGATGAACATTTTGTAACAAAATTCACACATATCAGTCAGAGATGGGCATGATTTAAAGATTGTGTGCGATACTTTTCACTAAATATTTATGTTTGTTTTGTATGAAAAGCAAAATGTTTGGTGTAGAAATGCAGTACTGTACCAATCCCTTTCAGACTTGATGTGACCTCTACCACGTGACACCATTTGGGGGTGGCATTTGCAGCCACTTCAATATAGTACACAGTGCAGACAACATAGAATATAGGACAGTACTGCGCAGAACAGGCCCTTTGGCCCTTGATGTTGTGCCGACATGTGAACTTGTCTAAGCCCATCCCCCTACACTATCCGATCATCATCCATGTGCTTATCCAAAGATTGTTTAAATCTCCCTAATGTGGCTGAGTTAACTACATTGGCAGGGAGGGTATTCCACGCCCTTACCACTCTCAGAGTAAAGAACCTGCCTCTGACATCTGTCTTAAATCTATCACCTCATAATTTGTAGTTATGCCCCCTCGTACAAGCTGACGTCATCATCCTAGGAAAAAGACTTTCACTGTCTACCCTATCTAATCCTCTGATCATCTCGTATGTCTCTATCAAATCCCCTCTTAGCCTGCTTCTTTCCAATGAGAACAGACCCAATTCTCTCAGCCTTTCCTCATAAGAACTTCCCTCCAGACCAGGCAATATTCTGGTAAATCTCCTCTGCACCGTTTCCAAGGCTTCCACATCCTTCCTGTAATGAGGCGACCAGAACTGTACACAATATTCCAAAAGCTTTTGCATAGTTGCAGCATGACATTACAGCTCCGGAACTCAATCCCTCGACCAATAAAACCTAACACACCATATGCCTTCTTAACAGTACTATCAACCTGGGTGGCAACTTTCAGGGATCTATGTACGTGGACTCCAAGATCCCTCTGCACATCCACACTACCACAAATCTTTCCATTGACCCAGTATTCTGCCTTTCTGTTATTCTTCCCAGAGCGAATCACTCACATTTAGCTGCATTGAACTCCATTTGCCACCTCTCAGCCCAATTCTGCAGTTTATCCAAGTCCCCCTATGGCACTATGGCACATGGCACTAGTTTGAACTAGTAACAGTGTTCAACCTGCTCAAACTGGCTTTTTAATTGTCTGATTTGTATTTGACCCACAATGCTTCACAAACTCATCAGTAACCATCTCTGGGAAATTTAGGGAGGCAGGTGGAAAGATTTGGGTTAATGATTCATAGCCTTTTTGACAATCTTCCCAGACTTCCTGTTGACCTTGCCTCCATTATTTGGTTGCCTTCCACTGATATGTTTCATACCGCATCTCTTCTGATTTGTAAAGTGTTAGTAGGGAAGTGTGACTTTATAGAATGTGCAACTTGGAAATAAATGCTATTACAATACTTTGATAATATTTTAGTGTACATTTCATTCATATCATTCTTGAAGAATTTTGCTTTGTGTAAACTGATTGACATGTTTATCTCCAAACAATTTATAGTCTGTAAAATACTTTGGACGTGAAAGTCATTATTATAAGTGCAAGAGAAAGTTATATTCTGACACATAGAAGACATTATTTTGATCCATTTTAATGCCATTGGGAATGAAGACAGTATTGTTTAAAAACAAAGCATGTAATAGATTAAATGGTAGAGAAATTAGGTGAAATACATGAAATTTTTTATCAGAAGATTTTATAGGTATGAAATAGACAAGTCTATATAAAATTTATGATCACATTTCATACAATCCGGCAGAGTAAACATTTTTACTTGAAGTGTATATTTAGTTGCATAGGATATTTGCATGTCGATCCATACAATATGTCAAATTCTGTATTGTGTTTGAGTCTCTGTGCCAGTAAGAGAGTGCTGTTTATTCTTTCCGGTCAGGTTAAGTCAGGGGCATTCAATTATCTAGATGATAATTATAAAAGTATTTGCTCTCGAGTAGTTCAGAAGAATTAAAAACATTCATTTCTAGTGCCAGTAACCTAACCTTTTTTAATTAATTAATTGGTGGTGAAGCCCCTGATGCAGACTTATAGGATCAGCATGAAATTGCCTAATTATTAAATCCATTTAACTAATTAATTCCAGGTCAGGTTGAGCCACAGTTTGTTATTTTTGTTTATCCCTTGATCAGTTCAAGTCAGGTTTGTCATATACTATTCCTGTGGACAAGTTATGTATAATAAGGATAGCAGCATGATCAAATCAACAGTTATTTCCACATATTGTATGAAACTATTATTAGATGTAAAGTAATGAGCAGAATGTATAATGTGATTATGTCTGGTGAGATAATGTCAGTGCCAAATATTATGTAGAGATTTAGAAGGGGGCAGAAGCTCTACCAGTGTTTAAGGGAATGTGTGTATGTACAATCCCACGAAGAATATTAAGGAAAGCACCTTGGACTCTGAAGGAATGCTTGGGAGCCTAAAGGCAATCAAACCTTCTACTATAAAATATCAGCTGTATTTACCATTCCAATATTATAGAAAAGTAAACACAGATTATATTTGTATAATCTAGATATCAACGTAAATTGTTTCCTTCAGGGTCTTAATCAAAGATGGTATTCAAAGTTGTCTGTTTCAATATAGAAACTTTTCTGAAGTAAAGGTTGAAAATATTTACTTCCATATCAGATTAGTTAGCTGGCTGCAAGAAACATAAAGATAACAGTACCATACATAATTGGCATCCATATTGTTCAGACCACAAAAGTATCATCTATGGTTTGTGTATTACAAAATAGGAGAGGCAGGTGGGGGTTTGAAATATTTTGCTTTTGGAATTCCCTTGTACCATTTTCATCCCTTTCGGATTTATTTGATTAGCATGTCGGCATGGTGATTCAATGGTTAGCACTGCTGCCTCACAGCTCCAGGGACCTCGGTCTGATTCCAGCCTCGGGCAACTGTCTATGAGGAGTTTACACATTCTCCCTGTGTTTGTGTGGGTTTCCTCTAGGTGCTCCAGTCTCCTCCCACAGTCCGAAGATGTGCAAATTAGGTGGATTGACCATGGGAAATGCAGGGTTACGGTGGGGACTCTGGATGGAGTGCTCTTTGAAAGGTCAGTATGGATGTAATGGGCCAAATGGCCTGCTTCCACACTCTGGGGATTCTGTAATTTAATACCCTGCTCCCACACACCAAATGACCAACTGCCTTTGGGCAACTTGAACAGTCACAATGCTGAGAATATTCTGACAATGAAAATTTTTTGTCTGAACAAATTGCCTCCATGCGAAGGAAGTTATGACTTCCAAAACACATAACAATGCAAGAGGAATAATTCTAACTTGCCTTTTCCCCCCCACTGAATACACACATGCACGCACACATATTTAGAAGGGAAGCGATTTGAGTGATTCAGCAATCAAGGTGAAGATCTTGCAATGACAGTAGTGACTATAGTCATAGAGAATTGAAGCATATCAAATGTGCCAGTCAAAAATAACCACCTAACAATGCCAATCCCATTTTCCAGCACTTGGCCCATGGCCTTCAGTGCCTTAGTATTGTAAGTGTACATCTAAATTCTTTTTAAATATTATGAGAGTTTTTGCATATACTAACATTTCAAAGTATAAAATGAGTGGCCAGACCTCACTGCTCAGTATCCTGCCAGATATCTATGGTTAAAACAATCCTTTATTCGTACCTGGCTTTTCAGAACTAAGCGAATAACTTATATTTATGCATGCCCTTTCTCCCAATGAAATATCCCAAGGCATTTAATATATATAAATATAAAATGTTGGCATAGATCCTTTCAATCAGATGTTTGTGAGTGAAATGGGAAAGGTACACTCTGACTGCTGGAGGTCACTGATGAAAACAATAAAGCGATACCACAAGAGTACAAAAGTAGGGATCACCATTCACAGGCTAACAGACAACATCCAAAACTCATCACTACAGTCTCAACCAATCAAAGCACACACCAATTCATTCTGATTGGTAAACCAGTCCAGAAAGAACAGGTTAAAATTAAGTGAGTTGAAGTGGTAGTGTCCGTACATCTGGGAGGAAACCAGAGGAAACCCACACAGAATGTGCAAGCTCCACACAGACAGTCATCCAAGGCCAGAATTGAACCCAGGTCCCTAGCGCTATGAGGTAGCAATGCTAACCACTGAGCCACCATACCACCCTAGGTTTTGCCAACTTTCAATGTATTTAATGACTGTACAAATGACTAACAGGAATTTTCTAAGATGCAAATTCTCAACTATGCTGATATTCTCTATCACTACTCAATCAGAAACATTTGAGGACATTTGGTGGATCATAATTTACTCAGTGTATTTTTAGAATATTATTATACACAGTCTTTGAAGGGCAACACTTGCATAACTCCATGTTATTCACTTAAAACAGTGTCAGATCAGGCAAAATCTCCAGATAACATAACTTGGTCCGATCCTTGACCACTGTGATATCCAGTTTACATTGAGGTCATATTAGACCAAATATGGACATGGAAAGGAAAATGAAAAGAACTTCAGTGTGGTTTAACAACTGGGAGCTGACCCCAAAACAAGACAAGCAAGCAATCATGCCCTTTGCTACTCAATTGTGGGGCATTGTGCCTCATATGTTCATGGTTGAATTGTACACACACAAAACAGATCCATAATGTAATCGTCATTTTGCATCATCATTTTGAAACTGACTTGCACAGGTGACCGCACCACCATATATTTGCTAAACAAAGGCAAAAGCAGGACCTTAGATATATATTCCTATACACTATCCACCACTAAAGAAACTTAAAACCAGAAAGAGCTTGATTGGAAAAAAATTTATTCGCCCAAAATACTAATGTGGAAGGTTTAAATCACTAAAATGGCAGGAAGTGCCCAGAACCACGAGAATTTGGTTCATTGGATTCCTTCGACATTACCCTCAAACAAATTCATTGGTTGGAGTCAGACTTGGAATGAGAATGACTGGTGACAATATCATCAAATGAAAGTAGAGAAATAACCCCAAATACAAATGTGGGCAGCCTAATTAAACACAAACATTGCAGGGATTCAAGATGGCAGCGCCCCAGGAGGTCTGCATTGCTGAGCTCTGCACCATAGCCCAGTCAAAGTGGAGCACTCACCCTCCCATCACTGTCCAATGTGTTGAAAATAACTATTTCCTGACCCTTGGAACTACTTAGCACCAGTTCTGAACAGTTTAGTGCAGTTTAAAAGACGACTAAAGGGAAAGGAGTATGGGGCTCGCATCAGGCATGGACCCCCTGCAACAACGGACTCAAAACTCTGAGAGAAGATTGACTTGTCAATGGTGGAGACCCGGTCCAGGCTGGAATTGATCTCGGTCATGCTGCAGAGGCATGATCCGGAGATCCAGCATCTCGAGCAGTGTGTCAGGGGCACGGAGCAATGGGCCGCGGATTCCGAGACCTCGACCGAATTCTCAGCGGGCTGGATTCAGGCCTTGGAATATTAAGTGCAGGCCTTGGAGGAGCAGTTTGACGACCTTGAAAATAAAGGTAGTCGGAAGAATATCCTACCCGAGCGGGAGGAAGAAGGCCATCTCATCAACTTTCTGGAGCAATGGCTCCCACAGTTTCTAAGGCAGGTAGGCTGGGTGTGGATTGCTCCCAGTCCTAGTGCGACTCCGCACTGTAGAGGCAAGCAAGTGTTGCTGGAAGCCCCTAAAGCACTGGGGAAGGACCACCAGGCTATGGTATATAAAGGATCATGAATCATGCTTTTTCAGGACTTTTCCCTAGTCATGATTCACAAGAGGAAGGCGTTTGATGAGGTAAGAAGGCAGCTGAGGGACCTGAATATCCAGTATTCCGTTAGATATCCGGTGATACTGCACTTCAGCCAGAGAGGGTCCATATTCAACTTTGATTCGCTGGAAAAGGCAAAGGACTTCTTGGATGCTCTAAAATAGACTGATTGGCCTGAATTACATGGACAATTAGCCTATTCTGCTTTTTTTTCTGTAATGTGCGTGGTTTACCTGATTGTCGGGGGTGATCTTGGTCTTCCTTTTAATATATGTCAGGGTCATAATTATCTCTTTTCCCTTTTTTTTGTTCCCTCCCCCCTCTCTCCCCTCCCCGTCATCCTTTGTTTGGATGGGGGAAGCGGTGGGGGGAAGCGGGGAGGGGTTTTTTTTTGTTGTTCTACCAGAAATGCCGAGGATAACAGTATGGAAGGGATGGGTTGGGTGTCCACTTTTAACTCTCTTGTCATAAGATATTGTTTTTTTTCCATACTCTATGTTGTTTGGGGTGGAGTATGGCTCCAGCTAGAAGGAGTCATGGTGGGATTGATGGATGTATGAGCCCTCCCTGTGGACAAGGGGGAAAGTCTCTTTTCAGTTATGTTTTATGCTGTTATGTTGTAGAAGTAGTTGTTAGAGTTTTGATTTAGTAGTTTTGGAAGTTGCATTTTAAGCTTATACGTACTGTTTAAGGTTTTCACTCAGCGCGCTACGAGTGGGGTTCTTCCTCCTCTATTTTGGACGATCATGGCTAGCCATTTGTTTAAGTGGAGGACCTGGAATATTAAGGGGAGTCACTAACCAATTAAGACAAAAAAGATACTGTCAAACCTTAGAAAAGAGAGGGTCGATGTAGCCTTGTTACAAGAAAACATTTAACTGATAAGGAGCATTTGAAGTTGCTACAGGCTAGGTGTTTTTCTCATCTTTTAACTCGAAAAGTAGAGGAGTGGCTATTCTCATCCAGAAGAACCTCCCGTTTCAAATGCTAGGCCAAATAAAGGATGAGTCTGGGCAGTTTATAATACTTAAAGCTTTAATACATGGAGAGGAGTATGGGATTCTGAATGTATATTGCCCCCTGGCACATCCCTTTAAATACATAACGGACGCACTCTCTAGATTAATGGCCCCTGAGGCACGTGATACAATTATAGGGGAGACTTTAACCGCATTATTGACCCCAAGGTGGGCAGGATGCCTAAGGGTCTTGGGGCGGCATAGTGGCTCAGTGGCTAGCACTGCTGCCTCACAGCACCAGGATCCCAGGTTCGAATCCAGCCTTGGGCAACTGTCTGTGTGGAGTTTGCACATTCTCCCTGTGTCTGCGTGGGTTTCCTCTGGGTGCTCCGGTTTCCTCCCACAGTCCAAAGGTGTGCAGGTCAGGTGAATTGGCCATGCTAAATTGCCCATAGCGTTAGGTGCGTTAGTCAGAGGGAAATGAGTCTGGGAGGGTTGGTGTGGACTTGTTGGGCTGAAGGGCCTGTTTCCACACTGTAAGGAATCTAATCAGGTATGTCTCCGTAATCTAGGCAGTTGGTGGACTTGAACAAGGAGTTGGGGTTGGTGGATGTATAGAGATGTCTTCACCCCCAAGGTAGGGATTTTACCTTTTTTTCTAATTCATGTAAATGCTATACCAAAATTGACATTTTTTTTGTCCCATCGGCCTTTTTGAACTCGTTACTGTCCTGCAGAATAGGGAATATAGCCGTTTCTGATCATGCAGCAGTGTATATGGGGGTCAAGGCCGGAGGTGGTGGGGCGGGTTCCTGGCACTGGTGCATAGACCCTTTCCTCCTGAAAGATAGCAAGTTTATAGAGTATTTTTTGCGGGAGGTAAAAATTTTTTGGGATATCAATTCAGGCACGGCCAGCAACCCATCTGAGCTGTGGGAGACTGCCAAGGCCTATGCACAGGGTTTGATTATTTCTTACTTTACGACCCAGAAACGACAGTGGGGCGAACAGCAACATTTGCTCGATGCTTTCCTGAAGGTGGCTAAGTTAGCATGCTTTGATAGGCCGTCAATAACTAAATTACAGAGAATTACAGCCCTTAGGGGTACTTTGAATGCTGCGCTTACCCAAACAGCAAAGAGGGAAATCTCTTTTGCGAAACAGAAATTATTTGAGTATGGTGATAAACTGGGTAGATATCTACTGTACTTGGCCAGAAAGGAGAATGCCCCCCCAATCTATCACATCCATCAGAGAGCGTGCTGATACTCTTAACTGCAATGCCAAAAAGATTAATGCACAATTTAGAAAGTTTTATTTTGAGTGTATCAGTCGGAGGGCTGTGAGGATAGAATGATGAAGATGGAGTTCTTTTTTAAGACCTTGGACCTTTCAGGTGTAACCTCAGAGCAGGCGCCCTTTTTGAGTGCCCCCCCCCACCGACAATTCAGGAAGTACAGGAGGCTGTGAGGCTGCTCCAGAGTGGTAAAGTGCCAGGCCCAGACAGATTTCAAAGTGAGTTTTTTCAAGAGTTTATAGACAAGCTGGCCAGGCCACTCTTGGATATGTACAATTACTCATTCAGTCAGGGGTGCCTCCCTTCTTCTTTGAGAGAAGCAAATATTTCTCTTATCCTTAAGAAAGGAAAAGCCCCAGAATACTGCACTTTGTGCAGGCCCATATCATTACTAAACATGAATTTTAAAATCCTGTAGAAAATGCTAGAGTTAAGGCTGGAGAGGGTATTGCCTTTAATTGTAAAGGAGGACCAGACGGAGTTTATTAAGGATCATAGGTCTACCAATAATATTAGAAGAGTTTTAAATATGGTTCAAATATGTCAGCAAAGAGCAATACCAGGTTTGGTACTCTCCCTGGATGCAGAGAAAGCATTTGATCGGGTGGAGTGGCCGTACCTCTTTTATGTCATGGAACGGTTTGGTCTTGGAGAGGTTTTTACCAAATGGGTAGCAGTGCTGTATCATGATCCGAAAGCAGCAGTGCTCACTAATGGTATAAGGTCAGATAGTTTTAGTGTCGGCAGGGACTGCTGTCAAGTGTGCCCTCTCTCTCGCCACTACTATTTACATTGGTGATCGAGCCGCTGGCGGAACCCATTCGGACGGATCCCAATATAACTGCTCTGGAGGTAGGGTCAGGCAGGTATAAAATTACCCTCTATGCGGATGACGTCCTTCTCTTTTTAATCAATCCAATGACATCTGTGCCCTGCTTAATACAAGTCATTAATCTATTTGGTTTGTTTTCAGGGTATAAAATTAATTTCATGAAATCAGAGGCATTGCCTGTGGGGGGTCTTACTAGTATATCCAAATTTGGGGATGGAACCCGTTTCCCTTTCCGGTGGTCACAGGGAGGTTTTCTGTGTTAAGGCATTTTTATTACCCCGGTTTTCAATCAATTATATAAAGCCAATTATAAGCAGCTGCTAAAGAAAATCAAGCAGGACCTTCGGTCTTGGGACGATCTTCTGCTAACACGGTCGGGTAGAATAGCTCTGGTTAAGATGAAGGTTCTTCCTCGCCATGAGAATGCTCCCTTTGATGCTGCCAAGACAAACACTGTGCAGGCTTTACAGCTGGCTTGGATCTTTTATTTGGCATCATAGGCAGCCTCTTAGTAAGCTAGATAAATTGCAGCTTCCGCAAGAGATGGGGGTGGGGGGATGGGGGGGGGGGGGGGAAGTTGGAGGCGTGCGCATCTAGATTTTCCGGACTTCAGGAAGTACCAATTGAGTTCCTTTTATTCTATGTGGCTGAATGGACTTGTCACAATCCGCGACCAATTTAGCTAGACATTGAGGCCTCCCAGACAAAATGGACAAGATGAGAACAGTTATGGATCACTGGAAAAACCCGATTGGCCCAAACACAGTTAAAGCATGGAAAATGATGTGGCAGGGCGAGGGCAATTTATAAAAACTTCCCCTTTCACTCTCATAGTGGGAATGTTGGGATTCCAGCCAGGTACAATGGACTCTGGCTTTAAGCTTTGGGATTTCAGAGAAATCTTGTATTTGGGAGACCTATTCGATGGGGAGGTCATGATGTCCCTTGAACAGCTAGGTCAGAAGCTCGAGCTACCTAGGAAGTATCTCTTTTGTTACTTCAAGGTTAGAGACTTCGTACAAAAAAAAGACTACATTGCTGTTTAATCCTTACAAATTGGACATGGAGAGGAAACTGCTCCGGTCTATGGGCACCCTCTCAGTTAGCATTCTCTATCACTTCAGATTGGATTCCCTACAGTGTGGAAACAGGCCCTTAGGCCCAACCAGTCCACACTGACCCTCCAAAGAGTAACCCACCAGTCCTATTTCACTCTGACTAATGCACCGAACACTATGGGCAATTTAGCATGGCCTGCACATCTTTGGATTGTGAGAGAAAACCGGAGCACCCAGAGGAATCCCACACAGACACGGGGAGAATGTGCAAACTCCATACAGTCACCCGTGGCTGGAATCGAACCTGGGACTCTGGTGCTGTGAGGCAGCAGTGCTAACCACTGAGCCACCGTGCTGTCCCGGTAGTAATGTTTTCAAGGACATTGAACGGCTATATAAAACTTTGAGTCAAGAATTAGAGGTGGGAATCTCATGAGAGATGTGGGAGGATATCTGGGAAAATGTTAGGAAGATCTTGATTTGTAATAGGACCCAGGTTATTCAACTAAAGGTACTCCATAGGGCTCACCTGGCACCAGAACAGCTTGCGAAATTCAAGACAGGAGTGTCCCCAATGTGCCCCAAGTGCAAAATGGAGGTTGGTACTCTTACTCACTGCTTGTGGTCATGCCACAAGATCTGCAGGTATTGGGATGACATAGCGAGGGCTTTGGTAAAGATTTTTGGAACTGAGGTTAGCTTGGATCCGGTATCCCTCCTTGTAGGTCTTCCAAATCTTCCCTCCCTGGATGCGCATGGGAAGAAATTGTTTAATATTCTTTCTTTTTGCACGAGGAAGAACATTCTAATGAGCTGGGTGTCGAAGAATCCCCCAGGACTCTTGAGTTGTTATAGGATAGTCATGAAACACGTACCCCTGGACTTCCTCACGAATATGGTGTACCAGAAAACAGAATTGTTTTACAGAACATGGCGGCCCTTTCTGAATTATATGGATGTTGATATATTGGCTATATTATTCAGGATCTTTGTTTAGCTATGAGGACTGTATCTGTCAGTTTGGGGGCCTCTGGGAGGAAGGATCCCGAACAAATATAGGTTTTCTTGCTATTGCTCCTAGTGATGAGGAGCTGTGATGAGATTGCGCCGAGTGCAGTCATTTAATTGAATATCATTTAAGTTACCTTGTTACCTTTGGGGCGGCACAGTGGTTAGCACTGCTGCCTCACAGTACCAAGGGCCCAGGTTCCATTCCTGCCTCGGGTAACTGTCTGTGTGGAGTTTGCACGTTCTCTCCGTGTCTGCATGGGTTTTCTCCAGGTGCTCCGGTTTCTTCCCACAGTCCAAAGATGTGCTGGTTAGGTAGATTGGCCATGCTAAATTACCCGTAGCATTAGGTGGATTAGTCAGGGGTGAATGTAGGGGAATGGGTCTGGGTGGGTTGCTCTTCGGAGGATCGGTGTGGACTTGTTGGGCTGAAGGGCCTGTTTCCACACTGTAGTGAATCTAATTTCCCTGGTTATTTATTGAACTGTAGTTATTATAGATGTTTTGTGTTTTTTTGTGTTTCTGTAGTCTGTGAAGTAGAGTAGTAGTTTGTTTTCTATTATTGCTATTGTATTATAAAGTTGTCATACCATTTTGTATTGGTTTTATAATTTTGTACAAAACCTAAAATCTTTTTTTGAATAAAAGTATTTATGAAAATATACAAAAGTTGCTTGATGCAGTGTATCCTGTCATATTTCTGTATGCCAGAGGAAGCAACTATTTGAGATAATTGACAAAACTTCTCTGTGCTTTCAGACTAACAATTTATAATAACGATCTGCATTTTATACTGTCCAGAACTGTACAGGATGACAGCTGAGGCATTAAATTTAAAAGTCCTATCTTAGTAAAGATAATTGACTGAAGGGAGAAAGTACTCCCTCCTGATGTCAAATTTGGTTGTTAGTCTAGAGGACACTCACTTGTTGGTTCAATGATCACGGTGGCTATTTTCCTTTTATAATGAGTTCCAGGCACAATTACTGGGAGCAAACCAATAATATTTTGATCAATGCAATATTGTCACTCTGGGCAGCAACTGGTACAAAATCCATTCAGCCAACTAGGTACTGTACTGACTAATTAGCAAACAGAAAATCCTGCCCTCGTCTCTGTAGTATAGCAGTAACTTAGCACAGTAGAACTGTCATATGTGCCAATGGGTTTGAAATATAAAGATTTTGAAATTTGCACGATTGATTGTTATTCTGTACGTTCTGACAAAAATGTTTGTGCACAGACCAGAATTGGTTGATGTTTAGATTAGGTTCCTTACAGTGTGGAAACAGGCCCTTCGGCCCAACTAGTCCACATTGATCCTCAGAAGAGCAACCCACCCAGACTCATTTCTCCTACCCTATTATTCTACATTTACCCCTGACTAATCCACCTAACACTACAGGCAATTTAGCATGGCCAATTCACCAAACCTGCACACCTTTGGACTGTGGGAGGAAACTGGAACAGCCAGAGGAAACCCATGCAGACACAGGGAGAATGTACAAACTCCACACACACAGCCACCCAAGGCAGGAATTGAACCTGGGTCCCTGGCGCTGAGTTAGCAGTGCTAACCACTGAGCCATTGTGTTCTCCATAGCCTGCCAGCATAGTGGTTCAGGAATCCATGTGGGAGCTAGCCAAATGGATATAAAACTATCTTGCAGGTCTAAAACAGGGGATGTTGATGGAGACTGCTTTTCGACTGGAGATTTGTGACCAGCGGTGTACCGCAAGGATCAATGAAGGGTCCACTGCTTTTTGTCATTTATATAAATAACTTTGATGTGAATTTAGGAGGTATGCAGATAGCACCAGAATTGGAGGTGTGGTGGACAATGAAGAAGGTTATCTCAGTGCAAAACGGGACCTTGGTCAGTTGGGCCAAACAGCTGAGGAATGGCACATGGAATTTAATTTAGATAAATGTGAGAAGTTGCGTTTTGTCAATGCAAATCAGGACAGGACTTATATAGTTAATGGTAGGGCCCTGGGGAGTGTTGCTGAGACTTAGGCATGCAGATGCATAGCTCCTTGAAAGTGGAGTCACAGGTAGTGAAGACTTTTCCCCCAGGTTAGCGGAATCTAAAGCTAGAGGGCAAATGATTAAGGTGAGAGGGAAAATATTTAAAAGGTGCGTAAAGGGTGAGCTTTTTCATGCAGAGGGTGGTACGTGTATGGAATGAGCTGCCAGAGGAAGTGCTGGAGGCTGGTACAATTGCAACATTTAAGAGGCATTTGGATGGGTACATGAATAGGAAGGGTTTAGAAGGATATCGATTAAATGCTGACAAATGGGACTGGATTAATTTAGGACATGTGGTCAGCATGGACGGGTTGGATCAAAGGGTCTGTTTCCATGCTTTATAACTCTGACTCTATATAAAGCATGGAGGACTGTTGGTAATCTAGAACCGTATTTAAGAAGGAATCAATATCTTTGGTCGAAATGGAGAATAAAAGATTACTAGTTGTGATCTGGGTACAGTCAGGTTTTCTAATCATTTCTCCACACTTTGTTGTCTGACACTTTCCTATGCAGTAGTTAGTAGGAACTACCCATTTCCAATTTCATGTTGCCAAATATCATTATTGTTTTCCCTTATAGTCTACAACCCTCAAATCTTCCTTCAGCAAATTCCTATGCATTAGAATATGCCTTATCTGAATCAGTTATCTTTCCTAGATAATAATCATGAATGATATTTCCTCTACTAACATGCTAAGGACATTTTCTTGCTCTTGTATTCTCACTAACTAACCTACTCCATCTCTTTCGAGGACTAGTATAAAAGAAGCACCAAGTGGTGCACAGAAATATGGCCAGGTAGGAGCTCAATGGGGGTCAGTGGTGGGATTTGCGATGATCAGGCCTTGATGGTGAGCACAGCAGAAGATCTAGTTACTTACGAATCGCATGAATGAAATGGGAAAATATTATAGATTCAAAACTAATGCAAAGCCAAAAGTTATAAAGATCGGATGAGATAATGGTTGGAAAAAAGAAGTGGAAATAAAAATGGAAGCAAGTGTTATACTTCACTGGAGTATCACACTGGAAATCAAGCCTTAATATTCCTGGAGTTATGACACAAGTTAAAGATTTTTAAAAGTATGAAGAATTCCCCAAATACCTGACTTTCAGACCCAGATTTTTGTGCTTAGCAAGAATTACTGTTTATGAGCAACATTATAAATGGTCTCTAACTTGTTAGCAACAAGAAAGCAATTATGAACTATCAGTATATTAAAATGCTAACCCCCTTTTAACCTCTCCATCTATACATGCAAAAAACACAAACAGGAAAAAAGAACATAGGTATTATTGCCAGTAGGAAAAGCTGAGAAAACAGTTTGAGGGTTCATGTTCACATGATTTACTCAAATAATTCTTGTACTGGTCAGAATGCTGCTTCTCAATCTTCCTTCTCCAGATACTTTCACTTGTTTGCAGGAGGCACAGGGTGACTGGTTCACCCTTATAAATGGTTTCTAAGCTGTTTGTTTAGAATCACAGCTTACAGCAACTGCCGAAAGAAAAATAAACATTTCTTTCAGGTTTAATGATTTTGCTTTTACTGCAGAGAACAGAAACACCTGCTGAATTTGTTGAGATTTGATAGGTTCTTCCCGTCTTGTTCACAACTTCCAGCTACCTCAGAGCTAACTGGTCACTAGTCCACAGACTAATCAGTTATTGTTGCTGACTGATTCCCCATTTGAACTGAGCTGTTAGCTCTGGCTCATCTGCAAACTATCCATTACTGCTGGAATCAGCAGCTGTGTAAACAGCACTTACAATGAGTGTTGAGTACTTGCTGTAATTCTTCAACAATCCTTGGTTTTTAAAACAGTTTTTTTCCCCCACTTCAATTCATAATCAAAAATACAGAAAAATAAAGTCTTCATGCAGGTATCACAATTTAAGTAGTGGGAAGCACTTTTACAGAATGTGGTCCCTGCCTTCAAGAAACAAGAGGTAGAACTGTAACTGCAAAAATATTTTCCAAACATAAAGAATTACTCAGTAAATATGATCATGACAGTGAATGTCCTGTTGTATGTGGCTGAATCATGATTCTTAAGGAAATCTGCCACCCAAAGATTAGAAAGTTATGAGGAGAAAGGAAAAAAAATTCATAGAATCTGTAGAGTAAGGAAAAAGGCCATTCAGCCCATCGAGTCTGCAGACGCCCTCCAAAGAACATCCCACCTAGACCTAGTCTGAGACCCTATCCCTGTAATCCTGCATTTACCATGGATAACCACCTAGCCTGCACTACCCTGAACACTACAGAACAATTTAGCATGGCCAATCCACCTAACGTACATCTTTAGGGTGGCATGGTGGCTAGCACTGCTGCCTCACAAGTTCAGGGACCCAGGTTCAATTCCAGCCTTGGGTGACCATCTGTATGGAGTTTACACGTTCTGCGTGAGTTTCCTCCTGGAGCTCATGTTTCTTTCCATAGTCCAAAGATGTGCAGGTTAGGTGGATTGGCCATGCTAAATTGCTCTGTAGCATCTAGGGATGTGGGATGGGAAGCTGGAGGGGGCAGTGGGTGGGTCTGGGTGGGATGCTCTTTTGAAGGTCAATGCAAACCTGATGGGTTGAATGGCTTCTTTCCACACCGTAGGGGTTCTATCATTCTAAATGGTAGATCTGATATTAAACACAGTGTTGCAAATTTTGCAATCGTGGGCTGGTTGGTAAATCAGTGTCTTGTTTTTTGCAAACAGCTGAAGAGATGTGCTATTTGATATGCTCTGTCAGTCTTTGGGACATAAGGCCTACATAATTGGCATCCCACCAGCAGTGAAATTCATAAACAAAATTACTCATCAGAATGATAGAACATTTTTTGACTTGACAGCAGTAGCCCGTGAGTGTTGAACACCAGCTGTGTTGCTACTACATAATAGCAGGATGAATCAGTTCGCTTCAACTGTTGCTTAAAACTCTGAGTTACTTTCTACATCCAGGGCAATCTGAGGTTGATTGGCCTCTTTTCAGACCTAAACTTTCCTGAGTTTGTGCAATATAGAACTAGAAATGAACTGATTATGGTAGCTATTATCAAGCAGGAAGGCTTTGATGCATCCTACTTCAGCATTAAGCTTGCAAAGTGAACAAATGGCTCAGTCCTTATTTTCAAAATTGCTGGTAAGGCCAATTTTATAATGTGTTAAACTAAAGAAATGCTAACATGTTTACTGACCAATGGTTTTGTGGCAAACAGTAGTAGAAAACCACTAACTGATTTCTCAACTAGGACATAGATGAAATTGAGCATTTGACCATTCTCTTTCACATTTGAGGTTGACTGGATGCTACCATCAACCTGAAAAGTCTTTCTGCCTATCACACAAGTTTGTAATATGGTGTATGAACTACCATACCAGAAAGATGACATGCTTGTAGGCGAAACATCCCAAATCTGGTGTATCATGTCAAACAGAATATTTATTTGGCAGTTTGCAATAAGCATTCTCAACCAGTCCACGCTTGCACAACTGACAGCACTGTGTCAAACATTAGATGTGATTCGACAATTGAACAACTTTGGCTGGATAAGCCTGAATGTGCAAAGAATTACACAAACAGCCAATTTCGGATTGTCAGTCATGTTTGGTAGACTTGCATGCACTAGAAGCCATATATATTAATACATAGGGTCCTGTTCTTAAGGAAAAACCATGTGCATGCTCAACCCCTGTTCCAGCCAAACAAAACAGGTAACAGTCATTTGCTGATTCATGTTTCAGGCCAATGGCTTGCCCAGAGTCAACCCATCAGGTTTAAAATATAAACTGTCAATCAATATTGATGGGTGCATTCTCCACGACAGCATCTCCACCAGAGTCCACTTGCCAACCAATCAGCACTTTCCTGTTGTCAGTATACATTTGTTTCCCCCTTTAGTTGGTATTTATATGAATTGTGGTGATTAATGCAAACCAAAAAAAGGACAAAATGTGCATTTTTTAGTAATATTCAAGTTCTGTACTACCAAACAACACGTATCAAGTTATGCTTGAGTAACTTGTTATGTAACAAGTTATTTACACATATATCTTCTTCATTTTATGCTGAATTACTTTCTTTCTCTCAGAGCCGGCGTAAATTATTTTATTTTAAACTATGGAACAGAACCAAATAAAGTCATAAACCACAGATACTTAAAGAGTTACATTTCATTTGTTCCTAACACTGTTTATTACATACACTTCATGCACTTACAAGATTAATCCTCAACTATTTTATATTTGACAGATAACACGGTAGTCATTCTTTTTATTTTCGCTCTTACTAAAAAAAAGATTAACAATTATTTTAAAATGCAAAACTTTTTCAATTTAGTATATGACATTCTGGTTGCAATTTAAGTCTCTATTATCATTGTCAATGGCTTATCTTGAACAATTCTATCTGGAACAGGTGGCGGGTGTCCTGTTGTCGATGTGGGTGCTGGTACTTCCAAGATCCCTTGTTTGGTTTTCTTTTTTCCTGCAAAGAAGGCATGAATTATTGTACAATATGCAAGCCAAAACACAAGACCTTATATAATTATCAGTTACAATGTTGAGGAAGGACACAAAGGCAAAGCATAAAATTAAAGAACTCTAAGAATGTTAGAAATAAAGCAAAAGGAAAATGTAAGATAACTTTGCTGTGAAAAGCCGCAAGTCCATCTCTGTACAAGAACAAATTTAGGCAGCTATGAAACTTAACAATTAGTCATTAAGGAGGAACAAAAGCCTTTGATAGATCACTTCAAGTACATAAGAGGAAAGGCAATAGGGGTTTGAATAAAAAGTTTACTGTACAAATACATTAAGGACAAAAGGGCAACTAGGGAGAGAATAGGGCCCCTCAAAGATCAGCAAGGCGGCCTTTGTGTGGAGCTGCAGAAAATGGGGAACATACTAAATGAGTATTTTGCATCACTATTTACTGTGGAAAATATAGAAAGTAGCAAAATAGATGGTGACACTTTGCAAAATGTCCATATTACAGAGGAGGAAGTGCTGGACGTCTTGAAACACATAAAGGTGGATAACTCCTCAGGATCTGATCAGGTGTACACTAGAACTCTGTGGGAAGCTAGGCAAGTGATTGCTGGGCCTCTTGCTGAAATATTTGTATTATTGATAGTCACAGGTGAGGTGCCGGAAGACTGGATGTTGGCTAACGTGGTGCCACTTTTTAAGAAGAGTAGTAAGGACAAGCCAGGGAACTATAGACCAGTGAGCCTGACGTCAGTGGTGGGCAAGTTGTTGGAGGGAATCCTGAGGAACAGGATGAACATGTATTCGGAAGGGCAAGGACTGATTAGGGATAGTTAACATGGCTTTGTGCGTGGGAAATCATGTCTCACAAACGATTGAATTTTTTGAAGAAGTAACAAAGAGGATTGATGAGGGCAGAGAGGTAGATGTGATCTATATGGACGTCAGTAAGGCGTTCGACAAGGTTCCCCATGGGAGACTGGTTAGCAAGGTTAGATCTCACGGAATACAGGGAGAAC
>NC_057710.1:76014873-76019209 GCF_004010195.1 Chiloscyllium plagiosum | reverse complement strand
TATTGCATGCAATTCTGGTCTCCTTCCTATTGGGAAGATGTTGTGAAACTTGAAAGGGTTCAGAAAAGATTTACAAGGATGTTGCCAGGGCTGGAGGATTTGAGCTATAGGACAAGGCTGAACAGGCTGGGGCTGTTTTCCCTGGAGTTTCGGAGGCTGAGGCGTGACCTTATAATGGTTTACAAAATTATGAGGGGCATGGGTAGGAAAAATAGACAAAGTCTTTTCCCTGGGGTCGGGGAGTCCAGAACTGGAGGGCATAGGTTTAGGGTGAGAGGGGAAAGATATAGAAGGGACCTAAGGGGCAACTTTTACACGCAGACGGTGGTACATGTATGGAATGAGCTGCCAGAGGAAGTGGTGGTGGCTGGTACAATTGCAACATTTAAAAGGCATATGGGTATATGAATAGGAAGGATTTGGAGGGATATGGGCCGGGTGCTGGCAGGTGGGACTAGATTGGGTTGGGATATCTGGTCGGCATGGACGGGTTGGACTGAAGGGTCTGTTTTCATGCTGTACATCTCTATGACTCTATGACCAAGCATGTGAGGTGGAAAACAATGAGGAATGCATTTAAGACATTAAAAAAAGTCAGTAATCAGGTTTAAACAAGGACATGAGGTACTGAGTATGTGACCAAACCTTAGAGGATATCAACACTTAATTTCATCACCCGAGTCAGTACAAGGGCTGATTCGTCAACACTATTTTAGTAGCGTGATCAAAAGACTAACGAGTTCATCATAAGCACAGCAGGAATGTGGGGAGGGCATCAGCTTGAGTTTGACATGTTTAGTTGGCAAAAATTGTATAAATACTAAAGATAGTGAGTGCCATTTTTGGAGTAGTCTGAGCGAGCACGAGGTTGGTAAGTGCTGGTACCGCTACTCTGCTGAGGTTTTAGAACCTTTACTTTTAGAACTTCTAATTAGACTAGGGCTTGGTGTCTTGTTACTCTGTAACTGTGATACTGTGTAAATGTTTAAATAAATGTGCTAAACCTTTAATGGACAGCTTGACCGCTACTCTGCTGAGGTTTTAGAACCTTTACTTTTAGAACCTCTACTTAGACTAGGGCTTGGTGTCTTGTTACTCTGTAACTGTGATACTGTGTAAATGTTTAAATAAATGTGCTAAACCTTTAATGGACAGCTTGTAAGAATTTTATTCCAGGCAACTGAATGATCTCAGGGAAAGAACCAGGGAAGGTTGAGTAGACTTCAGTAGAGAGTCCTCCCTTACCCACTGAAGCTTTCGAGGAGGCTTTGACAATGTCACTTTTAGAGAAGAATGCTGCACAGATACAAATTATATAATATTGAAACATTCAAATATCCCTTACATGATCTTAAGTTAAATGCACAGATATCATTTTATTTTGTATTGTTAATATACAAAATGACATATATATAAAACTATTTATACCATTACGTTATATGTTAAGAGCAAACTTGGCTCAATATTTAAAGATAATGGGTTCTAACAAAAGTTAATGGACCTGAAACTCTATAGATGCTACCTGACCTTCTGTGTATTTCTGGTATTTTCTGTTTATAGTTCAGATTTTCAGCATATACATGATTTACTTTGTCACTGAAAAATTCTATCTTGTGGTCAGAAATCAACATTCAATTCTTAATGGAAAAAATGTTATCTGTGGTTGATAGAGTTTTTACCTCATTGTAATTCATCTTAAATTGCTTGAAAAATAAAGTGCACATTGCTGAGAATAGCTCTAATAGCCTTTGTTATTAGTCTGGTTGATGGTGGTTTTATATGCACTGAGACTTTATGACATTAATAAAAGATACTACAAAAACAAAATAAAGTGCAGATTAACTAAAATTCTCATTAAGCCTTTGATCTTGAAATGATGTTCATGTTTCCAAGCAGGTTGTATCTATTAAAATATTTACAAAAAACTATATCAATGTTTATTCTAACTTGAAAGCCATGTATGTGTACAGGTTTCATGGTGTTTTCAACCATGTAACTGGAAGTAGCTGTCATTGTAGTCTTGATAAAGAATTTGGTAAGTTAATATGATTATTAGTGATGAGGTACAGAGGAAACTTACAACGACACAGCCAGGAATGAAGAACTTTAGCCATGAGGGCTGACTCTGCATGCTAGGATTTTTTCTTTGGGATGAAGGGGAGATTTAATTGGGGTGTATCGAATTATGAGGTATTTGGACAGAGTGAATTAGAAGGAACTACATTCATTGTCAAAGAGGGGGCACGGTTTTAAAATAATTGGTAGAAGGAGCACAAGGGAGTTCAAAAGAACTTTTCATCCAAGAGATTACCTGAAAGAATGGCACAGGCAGAAATAATTGTCAAATGTCGAGAACTCTTGGATATTCCCCTGAAGTGCTAGTTGATTAAACTATGGAGCGGAGTAGAAATTAGGTTTAGGCTTTCACGACAGACAATACGGTGTGAAATACTGCTTTCTGTGCCATCAACTGTCAAGATTTGGAGATGCTGGTGTTAGACTGGGGTGGACAAAGTTAAAAATCACTCAACACCAGGTTACAGTCCAACAGGTTTATTTGGAAACACGAGCTTTCGGAGCGTCGCTCCTTCATCAGGTGGTATCAGGACAATCACCTGATGAAGGAGCAGCGTTCCGAAAGCTAGTGCTTCCAAATAAAGCTGTTGGACTATAACCTGGTGTTGTGTGATTTTTAACTATCAACTGTCAAGGCTTCAATGTTTCTATGTGTGGAATAGCAGCATATTTGCAAACAGAAATGTGTGGACATATGCACGTGGTGGTGTTACCATGCATTAGTTATTCTTATCGTGGAATTCATGAGTTTGGAAGGTGCTGTTAATGAAATATCAGTGAATTGCTGAAATGCATCTTACAGTTGGTACATGCTGCTGCCATGGTGTATTGGTGGCAGAGAATGAAGGTTTTAGGTGGTGATTGGAATTCCAGTCAAGTGAGCTTCTTTGCCCTGGATGCTTCTGAGCTGCTCAAGTGTTCTTGAGGTTGCATTCACCCAGGCTGTTAATGAGTATTCCAACACACTTGTGAATCGTGCATTGTAGTTAGTATTAATACTTTGGGTGGCTCTCAAACCAGAAATTGTGGGTTTGAACCCCATCTGTGTTGACAGACACCTGGTTGGATGAGGGACCACTTTGTGGCATAGTGGTAGTGTCCCTACCCCTGAACCAGATGACCTGGGTTAAAGTCCCACCTATTCTAGATAGAACACAGAACAGTCCAGGCCCTTCAGCCTTCGATGTTGTGCCAACCTTTTATCCTACTCTAACATCAAACTAACCTACATATCCTTCATTGTACTATCAACCATGTGCCCAGTAAAGAGTCGCTTAAATGTCCCTAATGTATCCGGCTCTACTACCACTGCTGGCAGTGCATTTCATGCATCCACCACTCTCTGTGTAAAGAACCGACCTCTTACATTTCCCCTAAACCTTCCACCAATCACCTTAAAATTATGCTCCTTTATGATAGCCATTTCTGCTCTGGGAATAGGTCTCTGACTATTCTACTCTGTCAATGACTCTCATCATCTTGTTCATCTTTATCAAGTAGCCTCTCACCCTTCTTCACTCCAATGAGAAAAGCCTTAGCTCCTTCAACCTTTCTTTATAAGATATGCCCTCCAGGCCAGGCAGCATCCTGGTAAATCTCCTCTGCATCCTCTCTAAAGCTTCCACATCCTTCCTATAATGAGGCATCCAGAACTGAACACAATATTCCAAGTGCGGTGTAACCAGGGCTCTATAGAGCTGCTGCATAACCTCGCGGCTCTTAAATTCAACCCCCCTGCTAATGAAAGCCAACATACCTACACCTTCTTAACAACCCTGTCAACTTGGGTGCCAACTTTGAAGGATCTATGGACATGCACCCCAAGATTCCACACTGCCAAGAATCCTGCCTTTAACCCTGTATGTTGTATTCAAATTTGACCTTCCAAAATGAATGACTTCACACTTTTCCAGGTTGAACTCCACCTGCCACTTATCAGCCCAGCTCTGCATCCTGTCAATATCCCATTACAGGTGGAAATGTGTTGCTGGAAAAGCGCAGCAGGTCAGGCAGCATCCAGGGAACAGGAGAATCGACGTTTCGGGCATAAGCCCTTCTTCAGGAATGGGGAAAGTTTGTCCAGCAGGCTAAGATAAAAGGTAGGGAGGAGGGACTTGGGGGAGGGGCGTCGGAAATGTGATAGGTGGAAAGAGGTCAAGGTGAGGGTGATAGGTCAGACTATTTCTATTTCTATCTCAGGCGACCGAATCAACACTGACATCTACTACAAACCGACCGACTCACACAGCTACCTGGACTA
>NC_057710.1:76002893-76011777 GCF_004010195.1 Chiloscyllium plagiosum | reverse complement strand
ATTCCTGAAGAAGGGCTTATGCCCGAAACGTCGATTCTCCTGTTCCCTGGATGCTGCCTGACCTGCTGCGCTTTTCCAGCAACACATTTCCAGCTCTGATCTCCAGCATCTGCAGACCTCACTTTCTCCTCAATATCCCATTACAACCTACAACAGCCCTCCACACTATCCACAACTCCACCAACCTTCGTGTCAGCGGGAAACTGACTGACTCACCTACTTCCTCATCCAAATAATTCATAAGAATCATAAAGAGCAGAAGTTCCAGAACAGATCCCTGCGGAACACCACTGGTCACTGAGCTCCAGGCTGAATACTTCCCATCTACTACCACCCTCTGTCTTCTATGGGCCGGCCAATTCTGTATCTAGGCAGTCAGATTTCCCTGTATCCCATGTCTGCTTACTTTCTGAGTGAGCCTACCATGGGAAACCCTATCTAATACCTTGCTGAAATCCATGTAAACCAGATCCACTGCTCTACCTTCATCGATGTGTTTTGTCACATCCTCAAAGAATTAAATAAAGTTTGTCAGGCATGACGTACCCTTCACAAAGCCACGCTAGCTACATCCAATCAAACAATGCTTTTCCAAGTAATCAAAAATCCTGTCTCTCAGAAGACTCTCCAGCAATACGTCCATCACTGACGTAAGACTGACTGGTCTGTAATTCCCAGGATTATCCCTATTCCCTTTCCTGAACACATTTGACACCCTCCAAACATCTGGTACTATTCTAGTGGACAGTAAGGATGCAAAGATTATCGCCAAAGGCGCAGCAATCTCTTCCCTCGCTTCCCGTATAAACCTTGGGTATATCCTGTCTGGCCCAGGGTGCTTACCTATGATTCATGCTTTTCAAAATTTTCAGCACATCCTCCTTCTTAACATCAAATTGTTTGAGCATAACAGCCTGTTTCACACAGTCCTTGCAAACGACAAACTCCCTCTCATTAGTGAATACTGAAGCAAGTTATTCATTCAGGACCTCACCTACTTCCTCTGACTCCAGGCACAAGTCCCCTGCACTATCCTTGATTGGTTCTATCCTCACTCTGGCCATCCTGTTGTTCCTCACATAAGTGTAGGATGCCTTAGGGTTTTCCTTAATCCTACTTGCGAAAGCTTTCTCATGCCCCCTTCTAGCTCTCCTAAGTCCATTCTTCAATTCCTTCCTGGCTACCTTATAACCCGTTAGACCCCTGTGTGATCCTTGCCTCCTCAACCTTAAGTAAGCTTCCTTCTTCCTATTGACTAGATGTTTCAATATCCCTTGTCACCCACGGTTCCTTCATCCTACCATTCCTTCCTTGCCTCAGTGAGACAAACCTATCCAGCACTATCAGCAAGTGCTCCTTAAACAACTTTCTGTTGTGCATTTTCCTGAGAACATCTGTTCCAAATTTCAGCAACCCAGCTCCTGCCTAACAGCATTGTAATTCTCCCTCCCCCAATTAAATACTTTCCCATACCGCATGCTTCCATTCCTCTCCATGAAAAGTCAGGGAGTTATGATTACCATCACTGAAATGATCTCCCACCGAGAGATCTGACACCTGGCCTGGTTCATTGCCAAGCACCAAATCCAATA
The DNA here is from genome assembly GCF_004010195.1 of Chiloscyllium plagiosum. NCBI lineage: Eukaryota > Metazoa > Chordata > Chondrichthyes > Orectolobiformes > Hemiscylliidae > Chiloscyllium > Chiloscyllium plagiosum. The sequence continues at coordinate 76,010,185 of NC_057710.1, read as the reverse complement.
TGGCGTCTAATCGGTCTATTTATATATTGAGTCAGAAATCTTTCCTGGACACTCCTGACAAAAAATTGCTCCATCCAAACCATTTGAACTGAGGAGGTTCCAATCAATATTAGGCAAGTTAAAGTCACCCATGACAACAACCTGTTACTTCTGCACCTTTCCAAAATCTGCCTCCCGACTGTTTTTTACGTATAATAACATCTCTGAACAAGTTGTTAGAAATATATGTTAAATTAAAAATGGCTTTGGGTGGGCCCTCTTATGGCACAGTGGTAGTGCCCCTATCCCCGGACCAGGAGGCAAGGAGTCAAGACCCACCTGTCCCAGGGATGTGTAACAACATTTCTGAATAGGTTGATTAGAAAAATAGGTTAAATAAAAAAAGGCTTTGGGTACTCAACAAACAAGATACTCACAACAGAATGCATAGCCTCCAACTGCTTTTGTATTTATACAACTGGTCCAGTTAGGTTTCAGCCAGACTACTGATGATGGGATATTCAGCAATAACAATACTATTGAATGTCAAAGGGAGATAATTAGATTGTTGTTCTTGAGATCATCATTATATATCATTTGTGAGGTTTGACAGCTACTTTCCACTCATCAGGGTTAGCCTGGAGGTTATCCAGGTCTTACTGAATACAGGGATGAACTGTTCAGAATTTGAGGATTCGCAAACAGAGTCACAGAGTCATAGATGTCAACGGCACAGGAAAAAAGTCTGCGCTGGACAGAAACCACCACCTAACTATTCTAACTCCATTTTTCAGCACTTGGCCCATAGCCTCATCTACCTTGAGCCCACTGGACGCAGACGTCACACTTAATCCATCACCTTCAGCTTGCTGCCACTCAGCCAATTCTGGCTCCAAATTGGCTGCATTTCCTTGGATCTCATGGATTCTTACTTTGTCCAACAGTGTCCCCATGTGCAACCTTATCAAAAGCCTTTCTGATGTCCAAGCAGACTCATCTACATGCTTGGTCAGATTTTCAAAACATTCAATTAAGTTAGTGAGACATGATTAATATCTTCATCTTCAAATGCAGATTAATTCTGTCCCTCAGAATTGCTTCCAATCATTTCCCTACCACTGAAAGTTACACATGAACAGCCTGTAGTGTTCTGATTTATCCTGTGCTCCATCTTCAATAACAGTACCACACTGGCTACCCTCCAATCCTCTGGCACCTCACCTGTGGCCAGTGTGGAATTGAAAATTATTGCCAGTACCTCCCTTGCCTCATTCAAAATCCTGAGATACATTTCACCTGACCCTGGAGATTTATCCACTTTTAGGCCTGCCAGACAACTCAAAAGCTCCTCTCTCTGTCTATGCTAACTTCATCCCTTGTTATTGCTGTAACAGATTCTCTGATCAATACTGTGAGACCTCCTCCTCTTTTGTGTCCTTTCCTGTCTTCTGTATCTCAACTGGTGCTGGGCATTCTACAATCATCAGTGAACATTCCCATTTCAAGCATCATGATGGAAAGCAGGCATTGAAGTAGCTGAGATCTTTGGGCCAAGTACACCGCCTTGAAAAATTCCTGTAGCAACTTTTAAATTCATTCAAGGGATGAGGGTATCACTGGCTAGACCAACATTTATTGCTCATCCTAGACGCCAGCTAAGAGTCAACTACACTGCTGTGGGACAGTTAAGGATAACAGTTTCCTTCCCTTAAGTGAACTAGATGGATTTTTCTAATAATTGGCAATGGATTCATCATCATCATTAGATTCTTAATTCTAGTTTTTTTGCCAATGAATTCAAATTCCACTATCTCCCACGGTAGAATTTGAAACCAGAACAATACTTGGGTATCTGGATTAATAGTTTAGTGATAAGGTCGCTAAGCCATTGCCTCTCTCTTGCCTCCAACTAGCACAAACAGCTTCTTTGTTGTTAGGACTGGCTCAATCACTGGAGATTTTCTTTTTCCCCAGATTCCCATTGGTGCCACAATCAGTCAAATGCTGTTCTTATGTCCACATCAGTCACTCTCTACTCAATTCTGGAACACAGCTCTTTGGTCCAGGTTTGTGCCAAACTGCAATGAATTCAGGAGTCAAATAGCACTGGCAGAGCCAAGCTGAACGAGATGATCAAGTTGATGACACTTATCACTGATGATTAAGAGAAGACTGATGGGAGTGTACTTGCTCACTTTGGACTTGCCTCGCATTTACAGAGATGCCCTAACTAGGAAGATTCCCATATTATCAGGTAGACCCCAGTGTCACAGTTGAACTGGAAGGATTTGACTAACAGTGTGTCCCGGTTGTGAGTATAAATCTTTAGTATTATACATGGGATGTCCTGTTTATGGTCATTCCATGACTACTCTTCACTAACCATCAATCCATGCTGCTTTTGAGTTTTCAAAATTCCCTCAATTCCAGAACAATTCAAAAAGATTTGGAGTTGACAAATCTAACTCTCCTATTGAAAAACAGGAGGAAGACCAAACTAGGAACTTGGAGCATGTTAACCTGAAATCAGGGAAAAAAAAACAAGAACTGTGGATGCTGGAATTCTGAAGATAAAACAGAAATAACTGAAGAAACTCAGCAGGTCTGGCAGCATCTGTGGAGAGAAAGCCAAGTCAATGTTCTGGGCCCAGTGACCCTTCTTCAAAGTTTCTGAATAAAGGTCGCTAGACAAGGAATCAATCCTTTGGAAAATTCTGGAAAATCTTATCAGGGCACTTATGAAATCATATTATGACAAAATAAAGTCAAGGTAGTTTTATGAAAGAAAATTCCTCTTTGACAAATTTCCGAGAGTTTTTGAGGAGGGTAGTTAAAGGTGACCTTTAAAGTTTTAGAGGATATAATAGAAGAATAGTTAAAGGGATCCAGAAGATGTAGTACACTTGGAATGCCTCAAGTCTGCATTGCCATTCAATAGGATCAGGACTGATCTAACATTCTTCACATTGAGTTTCCTGCCTTTTCCCTACAACCCTTGATTCCCCTCCTGATCAAGAATCTATCTCAGTGCTAAAAGTATACACACAGGCTTTGCCTCCACAACCCTCTGTGGCAAGGAGTTCGAAAAAATCACAACTCTGAGGTGAAATTCATCTCAGTCTTAAATTGACACCCCTTTATTCTGAGGGTGAAAATAAGGACCGCAGATGCTAGAGATTACAGTCAAGATTAGAGTGGTGCTGGAAAAGCACAGCAGGTCAGGGAGCATCTGAGGAGCATTTGAGATTATGCCCCCACTCCTAGACTGTCTCATGATGGGAAACATTGTCTCGGCATTTATCCTGTCAAGCCCCTTAAGAATCTGATATGTTTCAATGAGATCATCCCTCATTCTTCTAAATTTCAATGAGTAGAGTCCCAAACGGATTCACGTTTGCTCCTAAGCCAATCCCTCCACACCAGGGATCAGCCTCGTGAACCTTCTCTGAACTGCCTGTAATGAAATAATATTTATTCATAAATACGGGGACCAAAACTGCAGACAGTTCTCCAAATGTAGTCTTAAACAGCTCCTTGTCCTGTTGCAGTAATACCTCCCTACTAATGTATATAAATTTGTTGATATAAAGCGAGATGAGAACGTGAGCCTTGAAGACAACACCAAGAGGCCATGAGCAGGTTAAATGAGCTACAAGTTGGGAGATGGAATCTCACACGAGGAGGCAGGGAGTTATTCATTTTGGTTGCAAGAATAAATAAGAATATTTTTTAAAAATTATAAAAATTGTAAATACTGATGTTCAAAAAGACTTGGGATACCCATACAAGGAACTTAGAAACTGAGCATGTAGGAGCAGCAAACAATAATGAAGGCAAATGAAGGTGATCTCATTGAAACATACAGGATTCTTAAAGAACTTGACAGGATAAGTGCGGAAAGGATATTTCCTCTTGTGGGAGAGTCTAAGGCCAGAGGGCATAGTCTCAGAATAAAGGGATGCCAATTTAAGACTGAGATGAGGAGCAATTTCCTCTCTCAGAGGATTGAGAGTCTTTGGAATTCCTTGCCACAGAGAGCTGTGACAGATGGATTCTTAATCAGTCAGGGAATCAAGGGTGATGAGGTTAGGACAAGAAACTTCATATTCCTGGTTTTTCTTTCGAGCCCAAAATCTATCAATGTCAACCTTGACTATACTCAATAACTGAGCATTCTCTGGGGTAGAGAGTTCCAAAGATTCATAACCTTCTGAGTAAAGAAAATTCCCCTCAAAATCAGTCCAAACCAATCCCTTATCCTGAGACTATGGCATCAGTTCTAAATTTTCTTGCCAGGGGAAAGAATATCTTCTCATCTACCCTGTGAATCTTTCTCAGAATCTTACTTATTCTCCTTAAGTCAACCTTTCATTCCTCTAAACTCAGTTTCAAGAAACAATCTCGTAAACCCGTGTTGCACTACTTGACAGCAACTTACATCATTCCTTTTGATATACACACCAGAAAACTACAATGTATTATCAAATTTGATCTCACCAAAACCTTCCACAATTACAGCAGCACTTTCCTACTCTTCTAATTCAACCCCCTCCAAATTAATTTCTCACTTCATTGCAACTGTGGCAGTATAACATTGTTTTTTTATTTTTGGAATATTAATGTTTATATGATTATTGTTACAATATTATTATATTATTTGAATGTGCCAGGATTCACCAATATCCAGTTGTACCCAATCTTTTAAAATGGGAGCTTTCACTATTCATTGGAAATGACTGGCAGGCACAACAATAAACATGGATCCATTGTACAGTCCAAACTTTGAGCACAACAATACAGAAACCTAGGCTGGACTATTAGCAAAAGGTCGCTGATGGGAGTCGCAATGGTCATTATCAAGATAAGTTCCATTGTTTTAAAACTTTAGATATTAAATATTAACACAAACACAACAGTACATTAGCCAAATTCTTAAATACGACATATTATGGATGTAACTTCTCCTGACATGGTAATTACTAGTTACTGAAGTGATTTACAGAAAGCCAAAATGTCATGAAAGGACAGCAAATAGCTTAGATAAATATTAGGGGGAAATGAAAAAAGTATTTGTATTCTGAGTATAACATTTTGGGACACGTAGCAGGAAAGATGAACACATAAATAATGCATCAGAGATTCTTTAGTATTGATGAATTTATTCTTACTTGTTTGAACTGGAGATGTTGTCAGGTTCTGAAGTCTGAGGCCAGAATCTAATCTCTGAGGATTAGTGCAGAGAAATAAGTAGCACAACACAAAGGCACTGATCACAAATGCCAGTAAAACAAGGGCAGCAATTCCTAATCCCACCATTGCACCTATACTAAACAAAATAAAACAAACATTCAATTATAATTATATTCAAATACATCCCTTGCCTCAAATTAAAACAGAATATTATTTTGTCTAACATGTTCTCTAGTGACAGTAGTCAAATGTATTATCTCAAGAGCTACCTTAAAAAAATGTTAGTTTCAAAGCCATGTCTTTAAAAAAACCTAGAATGGTAGAGAATGATGAAGCAATATAATTAATAATCCAGTAGTGCTTTCAAAACGCATTTAATAAAATTCCATATTAGATGCAGGTTAACTGTTAGGGTTCACAAGATTATTGATGAATTAGCTCAGCAGATTGAAATCCACTTTAATAAACATACTGGCAATAACCAACTTACTTTTACCAAATGCAATTTTTTTCTCTCCATTTTCTTTATCAAGAAAATTAACTACAGTACGATGGCACCTTTATATTGCAGCTCAAGTTGTGTTCTTCTCCTGTACATCATCATTAGTAAATTCAAAGATGAAATTTCTTGGCAGCCAGAATGAAAGATGTTCATATCACCAAAATATTGCAGTTGCAAATGTTTTCTAAGTTTCTTTTGAAAATCTGGTATTTATATAACAAAAGAAAACAATTTGGATTTATACAGCACTTTTCAGAATCTCAAGGCATCTTTAGAGTTAAGTAAAAGCTATGGCTTTGATTAATACAGCAACTTTAATATAGAAAAAGGTATAAGGTATATAGCTAATGAATTATGTGACATATAAACACAATTGCAATTCAGCAAACCCAGCAGCCAATTTGAGCATAAAAATACTCTACAGTCACCAAGACATAAATAGCCCGTTAATGTATTTTAGTGGTATCAGTTGATAGATATATATTGGCAGTCATGCTTATCCAAATATTACAGTGTGAGGGGCTTTGAGCAAACAATGACCTATCATAGAAACCGGGTACAAACCTTTACCAGCCACTCAAAGTTAAACAGTGCCCTTCATTACTGAAACCTTCTGTAATTTTAAAGTAAGGATACAGTAAATGGAATATGGTGGAGTGGAGGTATGGTGGTAATGTCACTCGAGTAGTAATCTAGAGACCCAGGCTGATGTTCTGGAGGTCTGGGTCCAAATATCACCATGGTAGCTGGTGAAATTTGAATTCAACAAAATCTGGAATTAAAAGCTAGCCTAATGGTGCCCATGTAACCATTATCAACTGTTGTAAAAACCATCTAGCTCACTCGACCTTTAGGGAAGGAAATCTGCCATCCTTACCCAGTCTGGTCTACATGTGACTTTAATCGAGCAACAATGTAGTTGACTCTTAAAAAAAACTGCTGAAGTAGCCTTGAAAGCCAATTAGTTCAAGGGCAACTGACAATGGGCAGGAAACGTTGGCTTTGTCAATGCTCATGTCCCAAACTGGAATTACATCTTTTACTGCAGGCCTTTGGGCCTTGTGAGACACAGAAATTAATCCTGAATTCACATTAGTCGGCAGAAGGAGTAGCTTAGCAAATTTATAGCAGGCAGCCTCGTTTTTGCCCGAATGTAGGCTTGCAAACTCTTGATGCTGCCAAGAAAACCAAAAGGCCTTTGATAAGGTGCCACACGGGAGGCTGCTGAGCAAGGTGAGGGCCCATGGTGTTCGAGGTGAGCTACTGGTATGGATTAAGGATTGGCTGTCTGACAGAAGGCAGAGAGTTGGGATAAAAGGTTCTTTTTCGGAATGGCAGCCGGTGACAAACGGTGTCCCGCAGGGTTCAGTATTGGGGCCGCAGCTGTTCACATTATATATTAATGATCTGGATGAAGGGACTGGGGGCATTCTAGTGAAGTTTGCCGATGATACAAAGTTAGGTGGACAGGCAGGTAGTACTGAGGAAGTGGGGAGGCTGCAGAAGGAACTAGACAGTTTGGAGGAGTGGTCAAATGGCTGATGGAATTCAATGTGAGCAAATGCGAGGTCTTGCACTTTGGAAAAAAGAACAGAAGCATGGATTACTTTCTAAACAGTGA
>NC_057710.1:75995462-76002605 GCF_004010195.1 Chiloscyllium plagiosum | reverse complement strand
CCATGGACACAGCCTTAGAATTAGAGGGGTTAAATTCAGAACGGAAATGCGGAGACATTTCTTCAGCCAGACAGTGGTGGGCCTGTGGAATTCATTGCCGCGGAGTGCAGTGGAGGCTGTGACGCTAAATGTCTTCAAGGCAGAAATTGATAAATTCTTGATGTCACAAGGAATTAAGGGCTACAGGGAGAATGCGGGTAAGTGGAGTTGAAATGCTCATCAGCCATGATTGAATGGCGGAGCGGACTCGATGGGCTGAATGGCCTTACTTCCGCTCCTATGTCTTATGGTCTTAAAACCAGCAGATCTGCAGCTTTGGCATCAGCAGAAGGTGCTGTTGACCTAGCTTGGCAACCTGAGGGCATCCAGGAATGAAGTATGCTTGAACATGTAAAAATAAAGTGAAATTCAACATGGCTAATGGTGAGAGATCATAATAATCAGCAGGGAAACCTGTCTGGCAGTGCAGGCACAGGGGTGAGGGCATTATTTTCCTGGGGTGAGTGAAAGTCCCTGTGCAGTACCCTTCTCTTTGGGACACTGATAGTACTCTTCAAGCAGGCTACCTCAATGAAGCTCGTGGCCTCTATGGAGTGAGGGTTTAGAGTTCAGTCTACAACATTACAGATGCCAGTGTTCAATCAATCACTCCACAAGAAATGGCTGAAGATATTTAATACTCGAGAAGTCACGGATGTTGACAACATCCCTGTAGCAGTACTGAATATTTGTGCTCCAGAACTAACCACACCTGTAGTCAAGTTCCTCCATTCCAGCTACAACACAAGCATCTACCTGGCAATGCAGCAAACTGGCTTGACCATCAGAAGCATGTCAAATCCAATCCAGTAAATTAACATCCCCTCAGTCTATGCTTAATCAGAAAAGTATTGGAAGGGGACATTGACAATGCTATCAAGTGGCACTTGCAAATTAATAATTTGCTCACTGACGCTCAGGTTGAGTTCCACAAGCAGCATCCAGTTTCTGACCTCACTACAGTCTTTGCATAAATATCGACATAACAGCTGAATTCCAGAAGTGAGGTGAGAGTAACTGCCCTTGACATCAAGACATTATTTAACCCGAGTGTGGCATTAAGGAGCCCCAGCAAAACTTGGGTCAATGAGAATCACTGGGATAACTCTACACAGGTTAGAGTCATACCTAGCACAAAGAAGAGGGCTGTGTTTTGGGGGGTCAGTAATTTCAGGACGTAATTGCAGGAGTTGTTCAGGGTAGTATCCTAATCCTGACTATTTACAACTGTTTCATCAATGACCTTCCCATAGGTTTTGGGAATATGAGTTCAAATTGCAACATGGAAGCTGGTGAAATTTCAATGTGATTAGCAAACCTGGAAAATATTGGTGATTTGAGGATGATTATTGATTGTTGTAAAAATCCATCTGGTCCTTTAAAGAAGGAAATCAGTCAACTTTATCTGTTTTGGCCTATATGTGACTTCAGAACTACGCCAATGTGGCTGATTCTTAAATGCCCTTTAAATGACCGAGCAAGTCACTCTGATCAATGGCAATTACGAATGGACAGAAAATGCCCATATCCCAATGAAACAATGAGGAAAAACAAAATACATCCACGAATGAGGATACTCACTGATGCTCACGCAGTATTCAATATCACTCAGAACACCTTGGCTACGTAGCAGGACCTGAACAATATTCAGGCCTGAATGGTAAGTGCCTAGAAATGACCTCCTCCAAATAGAGAGAATCTAACAATCTTCCCTTGATAGCATGAGAACTTGGGCCCTGAAATAAACAAGTATTTTCAGCATTGTACATTGAATTGAAATATGAAAAATGAAATGCACTGAAGTAACAGTCCTGGATCATAGTTAAACACACTTCAAGCAGTCCTCAACTGAAATACCAGGCAGTTGGAGCAAAAGACGTTTTTGGGGGTGGTTTTGGAATTTGACCGAGATTATGAGCCATTCTTTGATAGACTATAGAATGAAGTTCAGAAAGATAAGACTAAGTTAAAAACAGTCCAGAGTAAATGAGATGACAGAATCCAAGTGTGAGCCTTACAGCTGAATTTTAAAAAAATACAAGAAATTAAGGGGACAAATTGAAAAGTTACAAAGGAAAAGCAACAGCTTGTATCCACAGTCTTAGTGAGAATAGAATGCATGTGATGAGAAAAGCTAGGAAAAGAAACAAAGAAAATACTGAAACAAAACACTGAGTTATGAGAAGGGGAGTACCAGAATGAGGAGGAAACTAGATGGTGCAAAGAGCGCTCTGAGAGAGTTAATTTTGTAACCAGCTGTTGCCTCCCCTGAAATATACCAGATCCTTTGTACAATCAAATTCAGACAAGTCTAGACACAGGTTGGACAACATGAAGCAAAAATATATCACTGCTAGTGAAAGGAGCCATCTTGATACATGCTGGAATGGTGAGAGGAGCTTCCTTGGCAATTTGAGGTTATACTGGGACAGCTTTGGCAAAAGTAAGCACTCCTCTAAGTCACCTTCCCTTTACAGTGAAGCAGAACCACATCAGCCATGGCAAAACCTTAAGGACTGTCACACCCCTTTTGCCACCTGAGGGCAGGGCCCGTAGGGGAAGAACTGAGGATTACATTACATATGAGCTCCAGTATCCTCCTTCTCATACAAAATGGGAACTGATTAAGAGCTCACACCTAGAACAGGAGAATGGTGTCTTTAAACTGACCTTCCTCGCTGCATGCTCCCTAAATTTAAGAGAGCTGAACCAGGATCTATGGTCGAAAGCTCATTCAAAGAACTAAACGATAACAGAAGTAGGGTAATGGGGAAAGAGGATAATGATTAACTTGCATCAAATAAACCGACAGAAAAAGCCCCAGTGCATTTGCAGAGAGCTTCATTGTTATTACTGGAAGCTCCAGTTACATAGAGTTAGATCTAGTTAGTTAGAATATTGTGACTCCTCAAGTTTCACTTTCTGAACAAGCTCAAGACTGTACCACAGTCCTTAGCTATTTACAACAACAACACTGGGAAGACTCGATCTGTGTTATGCTAACACAGGTTGAAGTCAGGTTTATAATAATCTCACTCAAACACCAACAAGGGCTAAAATAAACCACTCACCCAGTCTGAAGTCGGGACCATCCAAGAACCCTGTGCAAAGATGGGGTTCTCAAATTCACTGTTTCCATTACAATTGGTTGCGTCACGATGATTGACTGTTGTAATAAGCCTGGAGTGCAGCTATCTCCTTCTCATCCTCTGAGACAGAAGAGTCCCAATCCAGTTCACAAAATCATTAGAGTGCAGTAGGAGGGCATTCAGCCTGTCCTCTATGCACTGGCTCCATTATATATTGCCGATCTCCTGCCATTTCCCCATATCCCTGGACGCCATTACTATCCAAATAATTATCCAATACTCTCTGAAGATGCTTCAATTGAACCTGCTTTCATCACATTCCCAGAGAATGCATTCCATGCTCTAACAACTCACTGTGTGAAAATTTGCTTTGTTTGTGCAACACTTTAAATTCATGCCCTCTTGTTCTTGTTTCTTTTACAAGCAGAAACAGCTTCACCCTACCTATTCTGACCAGCTCACTCATGATTTTGAAAACTTCAATCCATCTCGTCTCAGCTTTCTTCTCTCCAGGGAGAACAGATCCAACTTCTTTGATCTTAGGGTTCTCATACCTGGAACGACTCTAGTAAATCATTTAGAGTCATAGAGATGTACAGCATGAAATCAGACCCTTCGGTCCAACTCGTCCATGCCAATCAAATAGCCTGATCTAATCTAGTCCCATTTGCCAGCACTTGGCCCATATCCCTCTAAATCATTCCTATTCAAATACCCATCCAGATGCCTTTTAAATGGTATAATTGTACCAGTCGCCACCACTTCCTCTGGCAGCTCATTCCATTCACACACCACCCTCTGCGTGAAAATGTTGCCCCTTAGGTCCCTTTAAATCTTTTCCCTCTCACCTTAAACCTATGTCCTCTAGTTCTGGATTCCCCCAGCCCAGGGAAAAGACCTTGTCTATTTACCCTATCCATGCCCCTCATGATTTTATAAACCTCTATAAGGTCACCCCTCAGCCTCTGACACTCCAGGGAAAACAGCCCCAGCCTATTCAGCCTCTCTGCGACTCTACTTTCAAGGAACTATGAACCTGCACTCCAAGGTCTCTTTGTTCAGCAACACTCCAATAAGCATATAAGTCCTGCTCTGATTTGCTTTCCCAAAATGCAGCACCTCACATTTATCTAAATTAAACTCCATCTGCCACTCCTCGGCCCATTGGCTCATCTGATCAAGATCCCGTTGTACTCTGAGGTAACCTTCTCCCTGTCCACAACAGCTCCTATGTTCACATCCATATCATTTGTATAAATGATGAAAAGTAGTGGACCCAGCACCGATCCTTGTGGCACACAACTGGTCACAGGCCTCCAGTCTGAAATGTTAACCCTCTACCACCACTCTGTGTTCTACCTTCGAGACAGTTCTGTATCCAAATGGCTATCTGCACCCTTGCTAATGTAATCACATGAGTGGGTGGCACAGTGGTTAGCACTGCTGCCTCACAGCACCCAGGGTCCTTGGTTCAATTCCAACCTCGGGTGACTGTCTGTGTGGAGTTTGCACATTCTCCCTGTGTCTGTGTGGGTTTCCTCCGGGTGCTCCAATTTCCTCCCACAGTCCAAAGATGTGCAGGTCAGGTGAGTTGGCCATGCTAAATTTCCCATAGCGTTAGGTGCATTAGTCAGAGTGAATGGGTCTGGCTGGGTTACTCTCTGGAGGGTCAGTGTGGACTTGTTGGGCCAAACGGCCTGTTTCCACATTGTAGGGAATCTATCTATATATCTTTCTTATAATGTAGCACCCACAACTGTACACAGTACTCCAGCTGAGATTTAACAAGTGTCTTCTGCAAGTACAACATTACTTTCTTGTTCTTGCACTCTGTGCCCCTATTATTAAAGCCAAGAACACGATTTGCTTTGTTAACTGAGCTCTCCACCTGTCCTGCCACCTTTAATGATCTGTACAGGTTCTCCTGCTCCTGCACCCCCTTTAGAATTTTACCCTTTATTTTATATTGTCTTTCTGTGTTCTTTAGACCAAAATGCTTCACCACACGTAGTTGAGCAGCATTTCAATAGAATGAAGACAGTCATAAGAGACCATGAAAATCAGATAGGGATCTTGGCAGCTGGCTGCACCAGCGACCTGAAAACCCAGGCTCATCCCACCCTCCTGGATATCCATGCTCCAATCCCATTTTTGTGGGAGACTGGTAGCTGTACATTTGATGAGGGAGGCTGTCAGCAACCAATGCTAGTCAAATTTGATTCCTCAGTCCCCATTATCCATGATCCCTGCCCAGATTCTATGTCTATCTCAAAAAACACAGCAGGTGAAATTTCCAGGGACAGTGTGGGAGAAAGTGATTCCCCCAGTGATTCCAGCTGCTAGTGGGACATGGCTGAAGATGTCTCCAGTGTAATGAGGAGAAGCCAGCATGCAAATACAACCTGGACTGAATGAGGACAGAAGCAAAAGGGGTGAGTGAAGGGCTCTCTGAACAGTTAGAGAAGAGTTACAATGATGCATATGTTCCTTCTCCACCAATGAAGTTAAAGTGGCCTAGTGAAAATTGGGCTGTATTTGCAGAGAAATTCCATGATTATTATAACAACAGCTTACCTTACCTTACCTCTGTGTTGCATCATTGCTAAAACAAGGTGTTGTTCACAAACATCATAGATTCAGAAAGAACTAATTTAAGAAAAATAGTTTATAAAGTGACTTCCTGGAATGAATTTTAATTTTCAATTTTAATTTAAATCAAAAAAATTGTGCTGTGAAAAGCTGATCCAAAAAATTGATCCAAAAAAAATGCAAATAAGTGAAAGCTGGACAAAAATTCAGTTTGAAATCAGAACTATCGTATATACTCGTGTAAAAGTTGAATTTTTTAGACTATTTTTAAAGGTTCAATTTTTATACGGTCAACTCATACACGGTTACTAGTTTTGAGGGGCTGAATTTCATGCTGCAGTTCGAAATACCGTATTATTAGCAGACATTGATTTGATCACTCAAGTAATCCCAGGTAAAGAAGAAAAACACAATGAATTACGGTAAAGGGAATTACCGGATAAAAGCAAGCGAAACAAGAAGGAATTACTGTAGTAAATTTTATTTTTACATACCAGTATGAAAATTGAACATGTGAAAGATTCATTGAATCCTGAAAAATCACACTGTTCAACATCGTCATGGCCTGGTATAATGGCACACTTAAAATGAAACATTTATTAAATTCTGAATGTGTAAGTATCTTGAACTTCCTCGCCAAATTCTTCCGTTCCCCTCCCATTTACTCTTGTATGTAATGAACTTCAGCAATATTAACAAATTTGTAAAAGAATTGAAGCTATATGTAGCTAATATATCTCACTTCTATTCAGATATAATGGCACTATTAAAATGATTAACATTTTAACGGTATTAACTTTCAAATGTATAGTGAACAAAGTGTGGTAAGTACCGATAGACTTAGTACTGGTCTGAATGAATGAATTAATCAAAATGTGCTGTAGTAAAGTAAATGGGCTAAGTAGAGTTATGAATGAATGAATGAATAGAGACACAATATAGTAAACAAAGAGTGATAAGTAGAGTTACCCATATGAATGTGATTTTGTTTAAGTGGGTTAAAGAGAACATGCAGATGGAAATGTGTTGCTGGAGAAGCGCAGCAGGTCAGGCAGCATCTAGGGAACAGGAGAATCGACGTTTCGGGCATTAGCCCTTCTTCAGGAATGAGGAAAGTTTGTCCAGCAGGCTAAGATAAAAGATAGGGAGGAGGGACTTGGGGGAGGGGCGTCGGAAATGTGATAGGTGGAAAAAGGTCAAGGTGAGGGTGATAGGACAGACCTGGAGTACTGTGTGCAGATTTAGTTTCCTTAATTAAGAAAGGATGTACTGGCACTGGAGGGGGTGCAGAGGAGGTTCACTAGGTTGATTCCGGAGTTGAGGGGATTGGCTTATGAGGAGAGGCTGAGTAGACTGGGATTATAGTCATTGGAATTCAGAAGAATGAGGGGGGCGGATCTTGTATAAACATATAAAATTATGAAGG
>NC_057710.1:75925603-75994777 GCF_004010195.1 Chiloscyllium plagiosum | reverse complement strand
GGGGTGGTGCCAGTGTAGTTGCGGAAGATGGATTGTTCCACATATCCTACGAAGAGGCAGGCATAGCTGGGGCCCATGCGGGTGCCCGTGGCTACTCCTTTCGTTTGGAGGAAGTGGGAGGATTGGAAGGAGAAGTTGTTCAGGGTGAGGACCAGTTCAGTCAGTCGAAGGAGGATGTCAGTGGAAGGGTACTGGTTGGTATGGCGGGAAAGGAAGAAGCGGAGGGCTTTGAGTCCTTCGTGATGGGGGATGGAGGTGTACAGGGACTGGATGTCCATGGTGAAAATAAGGCGTTGGGGACCGGGGAAGCGAAAATCATGGAGCAGGTGGAGGGCGTGGGTGGTGTCCCGAACGTAGGTGGGGAGTTCTTGGACTAAGGGGGACAGGACATGCAGTTTCCTTTGTAAGAGGTTGATAATGTGATATTGTAGGATCAACTTTTACAGAAGATATAATGGAAAATACAAGATTTTTTGCCAAAAATAAGGGGTTGATATTTACATGAGATCAACCTTTACACGAACATATGCGGTAGAAAAGGGAAAAGAAAAGGACAATGGGAGTTGCTTTTTAAACTGGCGTCCCTCATTAATTCCTCTGATCTTCAAAGCGTGGTGCAGTAACATCTTACAAAATGCTAAAATATTTTCAGATAATTGGAATATTTGGGCAAATTTAAAGAAAAGACAAAATGCATTTTTATTTAAATACTTTGAAATCATCAAGAAAGTTCTTCATTTCTGAAAACAGATTTTGTAAAATGATGACATGATATTGCTTGGTGAATATTTTGTCCCCCCTTTTCAAACCAATGGAGAGTAAACTCTTTCTTTTGACAACTTTTCAAATATTTGCCACAGATGTTTCATATGGCTAGATGTGTGGTTTCCTGCATTACTAGATATCACTAAATTTAATATCTAAATATTAAATTTCTAAATTAATGATTGGGCTTCAAACTAAGAGCCACAGTGGATTTTATTTCTGTGTTTTTTAAACAGGTTGAAAGAGCCATCTAAGCACCAATGCCACAGCCAATGACTCAGAAACAAATTCAAGAACATAATAATTGTCACAACACTTGGACTAAAGGCTTTGTCCTTCACAGACTTGACCTCAACCAGTCAGATAATTTGCTATTTTCTGTGCTAAAGTGTTTCAGAATGGGAGATTCTTAAACTGACTCTGATTATTTGTGTCTCCACTGTTTAAAACCACCGAGCTTGGACACAATAGTTTCAAAAACAGGGACTGACGAAATAATCTGATACAAGCTGTAACCTCAGGCAGTCAATGGAAAATTTACATAAAGCTTGAGAAAAAAATAAATTTTAAATTAAAATGAAAATGAACTTCAATAGAAATAGACTGGATGGTTTCAATTTGTATCTGAAAATGGAAAAGATTTTTTCTGAAGAAATAAATTGATCAATACTGAAACCTATCAGCCCAACAATACAGTTGAAGTCATACATAAAAAAAACCCAACAGTTTTGTTGTCATATTTGAATTTGGGATAATTTTAAAATTAGGAAAAGTCAAACATCATGTTGTAATATACTTATGATAATTTTTTTTAAGGACAAGCAAAATTTGGTAATGCCTGGAACGATGCAACAATGATCAATTTCTGTTTTAAATATGTTACAAAATATTCTCTCTATTTGGACAGTAAAGTTTCTCCAGAGCTCCCAAATCTAATAGAGTGGTAACTGAAAAGAAGCTCCATTTAGAATAAAGGTAGTGAGAGAAAATAACAATCACTCAGTTTGGGTGCATTTCAATAGAATTTTTGAAGTGAAAGGAAAACCAATATGAGTCTAATAAGTTGACGACTTTCTTTTGGAAATATGTGCACCCTTGCCTATAAGCCTTTTCATAAGAGAACTGAATTGGATGGTCTGGCCACCACTGCAAGCATCAGGGCGAAGTGGAAAGGTTATGCATGCCCTCAACACACATTTGATCTTTCACTAAGATCATCTGAAAGTCAGGAATGCATGGTATGATGCTGAAATGGCATGAAACATGGAAATAATATTTACCTCGCTTCGAAGCCTACCTTTTCTTCCAACCCTGTGAGACAACTATAATAGGTCACCTCTTGATCCTTAAGAAACACCAGTGAACTGGGAATAAATCTCTCTCTGTGGAATGAGGCCATTCAGGCAATATCCAGATTTGGTCACCAATTCCTCCACTGTCCCTAAACCTCAACCCAATCTTAGTTGGATCAATATCAATGTTACTCCTATGTAGGACATAGACAATTTTGCCAGCCAAGAAAAGGAACTGAACAGCTTCTACTTTCTCTGCCTCAGATGAATATTTGGGAACCTCTGACAAGACAGAGAGACAAATATGGAAGTACACCATTGTCATGAAGGCATAGAAATCTACAGCCCAGAAAACAGTCCTTTGACCTAGAGGCTGTGCCAGTTAAAAGCAACCAACCAAATATTCTGTTTTCCCGCACTTGGCCCATAACCTTATATGCCTTGGCCACCAACTATGTTGGCCAACTCCAAATAGAAACCCCACCAAGAATATTTTCCCCTCCCCACCCCTCTCTGCCATCCTCAAGGACTGTTCTCTTTGAGATCCTTGGTTCGCACCACTGTCCCCAACAACTCCCCCAAACTCCCAGCTACCTTCCCCTGCAACTGTAATCAAATAACCTACCTTCCCATCTCCAACTGTATGTTTAAGGCTGAGATAGATAAGGCTGAGATAGGGGAATCAAGTGTTATGGGAAATGGCAGAAAAGTGGATATGAGGAGTGCTGGATCAGCCATGATACTATTGAATAGTGGAGCAAGCTCAAGACGCCTCAACTTGATCCAGTTTCTAATGGTTTTATAGAAGAGACTAAGACCAGAAGGAAGAGTCTCAGAATAAAGATTTGCCAATTTAAGACTGAGATGAAGAAGAATTTCTTCTCTGAGGGTTGAGAGTCTTTGGAATTCCTTGTCACACAGAGCTGTGGGGTCAGAGTCCTTGTGTATGTTTAAGGCTGAGACAGATTCTTGATCAGTAGAGGAATCAATCCCATCAGGGAATGCAGGAAAGTAGACATGCGGCACATGAGTTCAGCCATGAACCTTTTGAATAGCACAGCAGGCCTGAGGGGAGGAACAGCCTACTCCTGTTCCTATTTCTTATAGTCTTATCAGTCCTGTCATTCTAGGATACACTATGTTAAACTCAGAGCCCCCAGAGCTAAAGAATATTAATGAGTGCTTGGAAATACGGGGCAATCCTTCCGTGTCAATGGCAGACCTCATCAGACACCAGCATCTTCAGATGGAAAATGGACCAGGAAAGACAGCAGGAAGACTAAGGGTAGAGTTCCAATCTCTGATTTGTCAGCAGAATGTTGCCATCATAAGCCACTAAGATGAACACACTCTGTGCCTACTATCTATGCATCATCTGGTATTGGTGACCCAGCCTCAACTAGCTTTTTTCATGTCTTGGTAAATATATCTTTCTTTCTAGCAGGAGTACAAAAGTTCATGGGGTTGCTACAGCAGTGCTGGTTTTGTATTGTCAATGATCTCAAGTGCAATATCAATGTTTGCTAGGGATTTACAGTTGGCAAGATGGACAACAGGGTGTTCATTACACAACTCCTCTATGGCAGGGAAGTCTGGAATAGTGCTGACAGCTTCTTCAGCAATGTCAACCATTGTGTTACGTTCAAGATAGTGCTCCAGTGACCTTTCCTTCCGTTTGGTAGATTCAGTGATGATGAACACCGTTTGTGTCTTCCAGGGAACTGATTTCATTGTTGCTGGCCCAGATTATTCTTTGACATTTTCAAGCATTGCTCTCTCATCCTGGATTCAGCAACAGGTTGCATATTATTGCAAAGTTTAAACCAGTATTAACTGGTACAGCGCCAACCAGTCTACGGAGGCTTGATTTCTGTCAACTCAGACTGCATTTAAATTTTGTTTACTGGGACGAGTGTCTTGTTCATGGTGCTCTTTTCAGCTGCAGCAACTGGTTCCATTTCAGATCAATAAGCCTCAAGCCAGGCAACAGACCTCCGATCTCTTTTACCAAATGTAGTCAGTGCCGATGTCAAATGACGGTGTTGTACAGATCATCTCACTTGAACACCACATTCTAATTTGGGGCATTGTCCACAGTGCTGAAAGCAATCCAAGCTTACTCCACAGACTATGCAAGATTTCTATTGGAAGCTTGATGTAATTACTTAAGGTACAGGATAAAGGTAGCTGGGTGACCATCAGGAGAGGGAAAAGGAATAGCCAGACAGAGCAGAAACCCCTGTGGCCGTTCCCCTCAATAATAATTATACCGTTTTGAAATCTGTTGCGGGGGTGGGGGGAGGGGGGGGGGGGGAGGTAGGGAATGATGATGACCTAGCAGGGGCAAGCTACAGCAGCCAGATTTCTAGCATTGAGCCTGGGGGAGAATAAGGAAGCGATAATGATAGGCAACTCAGTCCTGAGGGGAACAGACAGGAGACTCTGTGGTCACGAGCAAGACTCCCAAATGGTCTGTTGCCTCCCAAGTGCTAGGGTCAGGGATGTCTCGGATCGAATCTACAGGATTCTTAAGGGGGAGGGAGAGCAGCCAGAAGTCTTGGTACACATCAGTGTCAATGACATAAGTAGGGAAAGGGAGGAGGACCTGTAAAGAGAATACAGGGAGTTAGGTTGGAAGCTAGAAGGCAGAATGAGCAGAGTATTAATCTCAAGATTGCTACCAGTGCCACGTTCTAGTGAAGCTAGGAATGGAGAGTGAGTGTACGTAGCTGCAGGGCTCGTGTTGGGCTTCAGATATATGGCGCACCTTCTGGGGAAGGTGGGACCTGTACAAGAAGGATGGGTTGCACCTGAACTGGAGGGGCACCAATATCCTGGGTAGGAGGTTTGCTGGAGCTCTTTGGAAGGGTTTAAAAGAGATTAGCAAGGGGGTACGATCTGGAGCTACCGATCAGATGATGGAATACGTAGTGAACAGTCAGATACAGTGTGCAGAGAGTCTGTGAGGAGAGATAGGCACATGATAGGGCAACGGTGCTGTCAGTGTGATGGGTTGAAGTGTGTCAATGTTAATGCAAGAACTATCAGGAATAAGGGTGATGAACTAAGAGTAGGGATCAGTACTTGGAACGATGATGTTGTGGCCATTATGGAGACTTGGATATCACAGGGACAGGAATGGTTGTTGGATGTTTCAAGGTTCAGATGTTTCAAAAGGAATGGGTGTGGGGGTAAAAGAGGTGGGGGAGTGGCATTCCTAATCAGGGATAGTATCACAACTGCAGAAAGGGAGATCGCCATGGAGGGTTTGCCTACAGTCAGTATGGGTGGAAGTCAGAAACAGGGAAGGAGCAGTCACTTTATTGGGAGTTTCCTACAGCCTCCCCAATAGCAACAGAGACACGGATGAGCAGATCAGGAGGCAGATTTTGGAAAGATGCAGAAGTAACAGGGTTGTTGTCATGAGTGACTTTAACTTATTGATTGGAACCTCTTTAATTCAAATCGTTTGGATGGAGCAGTTTTTATCAGGTGTGTCCAGGAAGGATTCCTTACTCATTACACACATAGGCTGATCAGAGGGGAGGGCATATAGGATTTAGTGCTTGGCAATGAACCAGGCCAGGTGTCAGATCTCTCGGTGAGAGAGCATTTCAGTGATAGTGATCACAACTCCCTGACCTTTCCAATAGCCATGGAGAGGGATTGGAGGAGATGGCATGGGAAAGTATTTAATTGGGGGAGGGAGAATTACAATTCTATTAGGCAGGAGCTGGGGCGCCACAACTGGGAACAGATGTTCTCAGGAAAATGACAACAGAAATGTGGAGGTTGTTTAGGAAGCACTTGCTGATAGTGCTGGATAGGTTTGTCCCACTGAGGCAAGGAAAGGATGGGAGGGTGAAGGAACCTTGGGTGACAAGGGATGTGGAACATCTAGTCAAAAGGAAGAAGGAAGCTTACTTAAGATTGAGGAGGCAAGGATCAGACGGGGTTCTGGTTACAACGTAGCCAGGAAGGCACTGCAAAATGGACTTAGGAGAGCTAGAAGGGAGGGCATGATAAAGCTTTAACAGACAGGATTAAGGAAAACCCTAAGGCGTTCTACACTTATGTGAGTAACAACAGAGTAGGGTTAGGGCCGATCGGGGATAGTGAAGGGAACTTGTGCCTGGAGTCGGAAGAGGTAGGGGAGCTCCTTAATGAGTACTTTGCTTCAATATTCACTACTGAGAGAGACCTTGATGTTTCTGAGGACAGCATGAAACAGACTGATATGCTAGAACAGGTTGATGTTAAGAAGGAGGATTTTAAAGACAAAAGGATAGATAAGGATAGATAAATACCCTGGGCCACATGGCATATACCCTAGCTTACTACAGGGAGCAAGCAAAGAGATCGCTGCACCTTTGGCGATGATCTTTGCATCCTCACTGTCCACTGGAGCAGTGCCAGATGATTGGAGGGTGGAAAATGTTATTCCCTTGTTCAAGAAAGGGAATAGGGATAATCCTGGGAATTGCAGACTATTCAGTCTTCGGTCTGTGATGGGCAAAGTATTGGAGGATCCTGAGAGACACGATTTATGATTACTTGGAAAACCATAGTTTGACTAGAAATAGTCAGCTTGGCTTTGTGAGGGGCAGGTCATGCCTCACAACCTTACTGACGATGAGACAAAACACATTGATGAAGGTAGAGCAATGGATGTGGTGTGCATGGATTTTAGCAAAGTGTTTGATAAAGTTTCCCACCGTAGGCTCATTTAAAAAAATAAGGAGACATGGGATACAGGAAAATCTGGCTGTCTGGCTACAGAATTGGCTGGCTCATAGAACACAGAGAGCAAAGTCTGAGCTTAGTCAACCTCTCTTCATAAGGCAAGCCCTCCAGTCCAGGCAGCATCCTGGTAAACCTTCTTTGCTCCCTCTCCAGAGCCTCTGTATCTTTCCTATAGTAGGGCGACAAGAACTGGACACAATATTCCAAGTATGGTCTCACCAGGGATTTGTAGAACTGTAGCACAACCTCCTGGCTCTTAAACTCGATCCCCCTGTTAATGAAAGGCAAAACACCATATGCTTTCTTAACAACCCTATCCATTTGGGCCAACCTTTGTGTCATCTGAAAATTTACTAATCCACCCCTCAGCCTCCTCATCCAAATCATTTATAAAAACTACAATGAACAGAGGCCCAAGAACAGAGCCCTGCGGGACACCACTCATCACTGACCTGCAGATAGAATACTTTCCATCTACAACCACTCTCTGCCTTCTGTCAGCCAACCAATTCTGAATCCAGACAACCAAATCTCCCTGTATCCCATACTTCCTAACTTTATGTATGCACCTACCATGGGGAACCTTATCAAATGCCTTGCTGAAGTCCATATACACCACATCAACTGCTCGACTTTCGTCGAGCTATCACATCACTTCCTCAAAGAACTCAATAAGATTTGTGAGACATGACCTGCCCCTCACAAAGCCATGCTGACTGCCTTTAATCATGTTATGCTTTCCCAAATAATCATAAATCCTATCCCTCAGAATTCTTTCCAAACTCTTGCTGACCACAGACATAAGTCTGACTGGTCTGGAATTCCTTCTTGAAAAGAGGAACAACATTTGCCTCCGTCTAATCCTCCGATACGACTCCTGTGGAGAGTAGGGAAGCAAAGATCTTTGCCAGCGGCTTAGCAACCTCCTTTCTCGCTTCCCGAAACAGCCTAGGATAAATCTGGTCTGGCCCTGGGGACTTATCAATCTTAATGTTTGCCAAAATTTCCAGCACATCAACTTCATCAATCTTGATCTGTTCAAGCCTGCATCCCAGCTCCTCAATGTTCTCATTCACAACAAGGCCCCTTTCCTTCTTGAAAACCAAAACAAAGAACTCATTTAGGACTTCCCTATCTGCTCAGACTCCACGCACAAGATCCCTCCGCTATCCCCAACCGGCCCTACTTTTTCCCTGATCATTCTCTTATTCCTCATATATGAGTAAAATGCCTTTGGGTTCTCCCTAATCCTTCCTGCCAAGCCTTTTTTGTGCCCCCTCCTGGATCTCCTCAGTCCATTTCTGAGTGCCTTACTAGCAGGGCTGTAATCTTCTAAAGCTGTGCTAGATCCTTGCTTCCTCCACCTTACGTAAGCAGACTTTTTCCTTTTGACGAGAAGCTCCTCTGTTCTCGTCATCCAAGGCTCCTTAATCTTACCTCTTCTTACCTGTCTCAGAGAAACAAATTTGTGCATCATTCGCAACAACTGCTCCTTAAATAGTCTCCACATGTCTGCTGTGCCCTTTCTGTGGAACAATTGTTCCCAGTCTGTACTTCCCAACTCTTGTCTGATAGCGTATCATTTCCCTTTCCCCAATTAAATTTCTTCCCTCGGTAACTGCTCATTTTCCTCTCCAAGGCTATGGGAAATGTGACGCAGTTGTGGTCACTGTCACCAAGGTGTTCTCCCACTATGAGATCTGACACTTGTCCTGGCTCATTGCCGAGCACCAAATCCAAAATGACCTCCCCCCTCGTCGGTCTGTCTACATACTGAGTAAGGAAACCTCCTGAACGTACCTGACAAAAACAGCTCCATCCAAACCATCTGTACTAAGGAGGTTCCAGTCGATATTGGGAAAGTTGAAATCACCCATAATAACAATCCTGCTACATCTGCATTCTTCCAAAATCTGCCAGCCTATGGGTTCTTCAGTCTCTCTACTGCTATTGGGAGGTCCCTTGCTGTTCCTAACCTTCACCCATACTGACTCAGTAGACAAACCTTCCTCGACAACCTTCGTTTCTGTTGCTGTGATGCACTCTCTGATTAGCAATGCTATATCCCCTCCGCTTTTTCCACCCTTCCTGCTCTTTTTAAACGTTCTAAACCCTGGAACATCAAGCAACCATTCCTGCCCCTGTGAAACCATGTCTCCTTATGGTCACAACATCATAGCCCCAAGTACTGATCCATGCGCTAAATTCATCGCTCTTATTTCTGACACTCCTTGCATTAAAGCAGACACACACTAACCCATCCCTTTGTTTCATCATGTGAGAAACATTCCCAATAGATTCACTACATCCTGTCACTGTCCCATGTACAACTGCTCGCCTCTCTGATGTGTAGCTTTGATTCCCACCCCCTTGCAAATCTCCACCTAGGACATTTGTGCCCCTCCAGTTCAGGTGCAACCCTTCCTTCATGTACAGGTCCCACCTTCCCCAGAAAGCATCACAATGGTCTAGGTATCCGAAGCCTTCCCTCCTGCACCAGCCTCGCAGCCACGTGTTCAGCTGCATTCGCTGACTGTTCCTCACCTCACTATCTCGTGGCACTGGTAGCAAACCAGAGATCACTACTCTACTCATCCTGCTCTTCAGCTTCCAACCTAGCTCTTTGTAGTCACTTTTCAGATCCTCAATCCCATTTCCTGGACATATCATTGAAGTCAATATGTACCGCGATTTCTGGCTGCTCACCTTCCCCCTTCAGAATCCTGTAAACCCAATCGGTGACATCCCGGACCCTGGCACCGGGGAGGCAACATACTTTCTAGGAGTCCCATTCCTGACCACAAAATCTCCTGTCAATCCGTCTAACTATTGAGTCCCCTACCACTAGCACTTTTCTATTTTCCCTCCTTCCCTTATGAGCCACAGTGCCAGGCTCAGTGCCAGAGATCTGACAGCTGGCATCCCTCTGGGAGGACGTCCCCACCAGCAAGTATCCAAAAAGGTATACTTATTGCTGAGGGGAACGGCCTCAGGGGATTCCTGCCTTACCTGCTGGTTCCCTTTCCTCCCACTGACTGTAACTGTAATAGAAGACAGAGGGTGGCAGTAGATGGAAAGTATTCAGCCTGGAGCTTGATAACCAGTGGTGCTCCGCGGGCATTGTTTCTGGGACCTCTGCTCTTTGTGAATTTTATAAATGAGTTGGATGAGGAAGTGAAAGGATGGGTTAGTAAGTTTGCCGATGACACGAAGGTTGGTGGAGTTGTGGATAGTGTGGAGGGCTGTCGTAGGTTGCAGTGGGGCATTGACAGGATGCAGAGCGTCCTGTGGCGGGTGGAGCGCAACTTGGAAAGTGTGAAGTCATTCACTTTGGAAGGTTGAATTTGAATACAGAACACAGGGTTAAAGGCAGGATTCATGGCAGTGTGGAGGAACAGAAGGGTCTTGGGGTCTATGTCTATAGATCCCTCAAGGTTGCCAACCAAGTTGATAGGGTTGTTAAGAAAGCATATGGTGTGTTGACCTTCAGTAGCAGGGGGATTGAGTTTAAGAGCAGTGAGGTTTTGTTGCAGCTCTATAGAGCCCTGGTTACACCGCACTTGGAGATTGTGTTCAGTTCTGGTTGCCTCATTATAGGAAAGATGTGGAAGCTTCAGAGAGGGTGCAGAGGAGATATACCAGGATGCTGCCAGGACTGGTGGACATGTCTTACAAAGTAAGGTTGAGGGAGCAAGGGCTTTTCTTGTTGGAATGAAGAAGGATGAGAGGTGACTTGATAGAGGTGTACAAGATGATGAGAGGCATAGATACAGTGAATAGTCAGAGTCTTTTTCCCAGGGTAGAAATGGCTATCACAAAGGCACATAATTTTAAGCTGATTGGAGGAAGGTTTAGGAGAGATGTCAGGGGTAGGTTCTTTATACAGAGTGGTGGGTGTATGGAATGCACTGCCAGCAGTGGTAGTAGAGTCAGTTACATTAGGGACATTGCAGCAACTCTTGGATAGGCACATGGAAGATAGCACAATGAAGGGTATGTAGGTTCATCTGATCTTAGAGTAGGATAAAAAGCACAACACTGAGGGCCGAGTGGCCTGTACCATTCTATGTTGTTATTATCCAAGCAACTGGGAGCGAAGGCCCAGAAAATCATTCAGGATTCACAGTTGCAGCTGTATAAACAGGTTCCCCATTTACCGATGATGGAATATCCACAATCATCATTCAGTATTCCTTCTCATTGCACCCATGGTCCATTGCTGCCATGGTATTGCCTACAGCTACCCTTCCCTATGCTGCCCTTGTACATGAATCAGGGAGGCTCCTGAGAGAAACTCTTCCCATTTCTTCCTGCCTTCCTTGTGCATGTTTATCACACTGCCCCTCTGCTCCCCTGAAGCAAATAGAAGATGTATATCATCAACCTTTTGCCCACATATTCTCTGGAATGTTTCAGCTTGAGAAAGGCAATATTTTGTTATTTCACTTGTGCATTCTTTCTGGATACGCCGAATCCAAGATGGCAATTTATACATCGCTCACACCTTCCTTCGTTGAAATATATGAACCACTTTGTTACATATAAACTATCGATTATACAGTGAATTCGCTCGCTGACTTCGCGTCCAGATAACACCTACCCAAGTGTTGAATTCTGTAAAAACCTCACACTTGGCCTTTACTGAGAGAGAAAAAAAACATTCGGTGGATGTTGATGGGGCTGGGAGAAGGCACAATCCGATATGTGAATATTGATGGCCTTACTTGCGATGTGCTGCGTTGAAGCGCTGAACTCCTCACTCTCCAGTTCCTGAGCTACCTCAAAGATGCAGCCAATTTAACCATCGCAACGATGACCCTGGCTCGCTCAACTGCCACCTCGGTTCAGACGGTATTGCCCTCGAATGTGAGTCAGAACCAGCCCTTCAGTGCAATGCTGCTGCTTTTCGGACGAAATGTTACAGCCTTTCGCCCTACAGTTTTAAAAAAAGCACACTGACTTCCTTGCTGTTCCTAAAAATTGGCTGCTGCTGTATTTACCAAGGTGACAGTAACCACACTTCAAAACCAATGTACTGTCACCAACTGTTGAGGGATGCTTGACTTATGAATTACAAGTTTCTCTTTGCTGTCAATGCAAAAAGACCTGAGAATGCTCCAAATATCCAGTCCTAGTTTCTGCTCAGTACTTGGAGAAACTACATTACACTTTACCCCGCATCCCTGCAGATTTCGGATTCCCTCCCCTCCCCAGTTCTCAGTATCTCCTCCCCGGGTTTACCTGAGCGACCACATGTAGCCGTGCGAGTATGGGAAATAGTTGTCCGCCTCGCTGCAGCAGTACTTGAGGTCCGAGAAACCGCAGCAGTAAACTTTGTCCATGCCATCCGCCTTCCTCGGACACCTGAAATGTTCCACCAGTTCGCCTCGCAGGTTGGAGTAGCTGCTGCAGAGCTGCAGCTCTCCGCTCGGCATCTTGCTGGTTGTCAGTCCGCTGTCCCCGGTGCCCGGGGTCCGGATCTCCAGCCCAGGATCCCGCCCCCTTCCTCCAGCCACAGTCACCTCACTGCAGCGACGCCACTCCTCCCTCAGCCCCAGCCCCAGCCCCAGCCCCAACCCTAGCCCCGGGCCCCGGGCCCGGCCCCGGCCGCCTCTGTGACCTTTTGAACGTGAAATGCACACGATGGCATTGAAAGCAGTACATAGGCGGTAAGGAAGTCTACCACTTCCCGAGGTTTGCTACTTTTATACCACCTGTTTGCTCAGTGAAAACAGGGAAGTTCTAGACCAGTTGAGTATTTCCAGCAGTTTCCTATTTCCCAGCAGAGGGCAATTTGAAGCGGGGATAAATTGATGGAGAGAACTGGCTCGTGTGATACTTGGTGCAGGGAGTAAATGTTACATTGCTCCCACTTTCTGCAGACTCGCTGACAGAGTGATTGACTGCAGTGAAAGCAAACCACTGCGGATGCTGGAAATCTGAAATAAAACCGAAGTGCTGCACGTCGGTGCTGAGCTCTGAAGAAGCGTCCGACCCGGCTGGAAACCTTAACGCTTTCTCTTCCCATTGAGACTGACTGACTGGGGTCCTGGCTACAGCAACTGTCACTCCCCCCACCGATTGACAGTTGAATTTGCAGCCTGTTTAAGGGCATTTACTTTAAGTGTGCTTGAAACTCGCAGAAATATTTCGCAGGATGTTTTAACTTAAATATATCACAACAAGCTTCTTATATACGAAGCAGGAGTAGGCCATTCGATTCTGCTATGCCATTCAATAACACCACGGCCGATCTGATTTTAAACTCAACTCTACATTCCTGCCCACTCCTACTAGCCTTTGCTTATCAACCATCCATTTTGAAAGACTGCTTTTTGAGGAAGAGTTCCAAAGACTCTCAAACCTCTGTGAGAAAAAAAATTCTCCAGCTTCCTCAAAGGGAGACCTCTTGAGTAGTGGCCCCTAGTTCTAGATTCTTCCACCAGCGGAATCTTTCTTTCCAGATGAAGCTTCCACAGGACCTTGTTTGTTTCAGTGGAGTGGCCTCTTAGTCTTCTGAATTTGAACAGACGCAAGTTTAGTCTGTTCAATCCTTCTTGTTAGGACAACCTTAACTCTTCCAGATATTAATCTATTAAACTTTCTATGAACTATCTCCAACACTTTTCCATGCTTCTTTAAATAGGAAAACCAATACTTTACACAGTGCACCAGTTGTGGTCTCACATTTACCCGTGTAATTCTACTTTTGTATTCAAATCCCCTGGCAACAAGTAATAACATTCTATTTGCTTTCCTAATTACTTGCTGTACCTGCACACTAATCCTTTACAATCCATGTACTTGAACACCCAGATCCCTCTGCATCTTTGAGCACTGCAATCTCACAGCAGTTAGATAATATCCTCCTTTTTATTCTTCCTGCCAACATTTCCCATATTATGCTCTATTTTGCAGACCTTTGCCCATTCACATCCATATCCTTTTGTACCTCATTTTGTCAACTTCATAACTTACTTAGCAGTGCTACAGGCAGTAATTATTGGGTTGATGAAGGGATCAGTGCTTGGAGCCCAGCTATTCAGAATATATATTAATGATTTAGGTGAGGGAACTAAAAGTATTATCTATGTCTCTGCAGCCAACACAAAGCTAAGTTGTAGGGTGAGCTGTAAGGAGGATGAAGAGATGCTTCAGTCTGATTTGGACAAATTGAGTGAGTAAGCAAAAGCATGGCAGATGGTACAAAATGGATAAATGTGGGGTTAACTACTTTTGTAGCAAAAACAAAAAGGCAGATTATTATTTGAATGGTGATAGATTGGGAAAAGGATTTAAGTAAAAGAACAGGAATATTTTGCAGTAACTGAGACCAGAGCTGATTGTGTGCAGTATTGTGTGCGGTTTAGTCTCCTTATCTGAAAAAGAACATTCTGGCCATGGAAGATGTGCAATGAATAGAATCATAGAATCCCTACAGTGCAGAAAGAGGCCATTCAGCCAATCAAGTTTGTACCTAACCTCCGAAGAGCACTCCATCCAAAACCCAGCTCCCTAACCTATCCCTGTAACTCTGCATTGACCATGAACAACTCACATAACCTGTATACCTGTGGGAGGAAACTGGAGCAGCTGGAGGAAACTCACACAGACATGGGGAGAACATGCTAACTCCACACAGTCAGTCATCCAAGACTGGAATCAAAGCTGAGTCCCTGGCGCTGTGAGGCATCAGTGCTGACCACTGAGTCACCTTGCTGGTTTACTGCACTAATTCCTGGAATGTCCGGACTGATATATGAGGAGAGGCTGGATTGGTTAGGACTATATGCACCTTGGTTTTGAAGAATAAGGAGGGATCTCATAGAAACCTATGAAATTCTAACAGTACTAGACAGGGTAGGTGCAGAAAGGATGTTCCAGATAACCAGGGAGTCCAGAACCAGGAGTCTTTGTCTAAAGATAGGAGTGGGCCATGTAGGAGTCAGATGAGGAGAAATGTTTTCACCTGGAGAGTGGTGAGCTAAGGGATTCCCTGCAAGGGAAAGCCACTAAGGCCAAAACATTGAATGTTTTCAAGAAGAAGTTTTATATATAGGTCTCAGGTCAAAACAGATCAAAAGAGGTAGGGAGAAAGCAGGAACGGGATACTAAGTTGGATGATCAGCTGTGAACAGTAGAGCAGGTTTGAAGAGCTGAATAGCCTCCTCCTGCTTCTATTTTCTATATTCGTATGTTTTTTACTTTCCCATTTATCTTTGTGTCATCAGCAAGTCAGACAACCATATTTTCTGTCCTTCTTCCAAATCATTTATAAAAATTGTAAAGATGTGAGGGCCCAGCACCATCCATGTGGCACTTGTTTTGTTTTGCCAGCCACAAAACAATGCTCAAAGTTTGTGAGAAGATTTGTAGCTCGGGTGCTCGTTTTTGTGGTTCTGTTCACCGAGCTGGGAATTTGTGTTGCAGACGTTTCGTCCCCTGTCTAGGTGACATCCTCAGTGCTTGGGAGCCTCCTGTGAAGCACTTCTGTGATCTTTCCTCTGGCATTTGTAGTGGTTTGAATCTGCCGCTTCCGGTTGACAAAACAATGCATTTATGCCTACTCTCTGATTGCTGTTAGCTAGACAATTCCTATTCATGTCTGTATGTTACCTTCTAAACCAAGAGCTTTCATTTTCCACAATATATGTGGTACCTTATCAAATGCCTTTAAAAATCCGGACATCTGCTCATTTCCCTTTGCCCAAGTGTTACTTCTTCAAAGAACTTCAAATGATTGAGTAAATGTGATTTCATTTGTCTAAAGGTGAACTGTAAATCTAAAAAAGAATGGCAAACACTGGAAATCTCAAGAATAAAAACAAGAAATGGAGAAACAACATGCCAGTTAATGTGAAGAGAAGACAGATTATTTAATATACGAGGTTTAAAACCTATTCTCTACATTGACAAATACAAAATGGCCAGCTCCATATTCCAGCTTTTAATTCATTTAAATTTAAAAATGAAGAGGAAGTAGTGTGAAGTTTACCAAGTATCTGAACAAAATCAAAAACGCTAGTTAAAGGAATGATTTGAATGAATGACTTGGAGGGTGGAATAGGGAGAATGAGCTGACAGACTTCCTATCGTAAGGGATGTTATTCAACTCTTTATGATTATTTTTTAGATCCCGGTAAGAAAGATCTTCCTCATTTTCACTTTCTGCATTCAGTGTTTTGCTGAATTCCTCATTTATCTTTCTTTCCACAATGTGGCCACACTGTGCAGTTTATTCCTGCAACCAATACCGAAAGTAATGGGACGTTACAGCATTAGACAAATCTCCTCCTGTTATGGCATGTGCTGGCACAAGGTCTCCTAGTTATATGGCCACAACAATAGTTTGAAGTCAAAATACAGTGTACCTTTTTTGACACAGCATCCTACCTGACTTACACTGTGGCTGAGGGTAAAAGGAATTTTGACTCCATGAGTTGAGTTTAGTATGTTCACTTACTGATGGTATTGCACAAAACATATTAAAATCGAAAATTATTTCAGTGACAATGATGATATCATGTCCATTGGGCTTTTACCTTTACAACATCAAAGACATCATTGGTCCACACAGCACCAAGAACAAAGTTGTTGCAATGCATCTGTTGGGTTGATTTCCCAGTTATCTGCATTGGTTCTGTATTTGCAAAAGGGGATATCTGAAAATTCAAAGAATGCCTTTGAGTGATTCCTCCCATCCTCCATGTTCTGGGAGACTAGGGATATTTGCCAGATGTATAATTAATGATATTTAATTACGATTAATAATCTTATTAGGTTTTCACACAGCTGGCAGTATACATTAAAACTACAGTGTGAGAATTTCCCAGGATGCCTTGAATTTATCAGCATTAGACTTTAAATGCCTGCCATATTATGCTATTCATAGATTCCTCTTATACCTCTTCGATACATTGGGAAATACTTCAAAAGCTTTTGGTCTGGGCTTTAATTTTCATTTTGAACTATTGTCAGATGCTTAATGGCAGTTAAAAGAGATAGGAAATTTAGCTTTGCAAGAGAAAGGATGTGATTGTACAATTTGTGCCTTAGTTTAAAAAAATAATGAAAGTACAGCATGCCAGTCTCTTTGTTAGCTCTGCGATTAATGTAGCCTATTCTAACCTGATTGTCTCTTTCCTTTCATACTCGTTCTTTACAAGTACTTCATAGATTCCCTACGTGTGGAAACAGGCCCTTCAGCCCAACAAGTTCACACTGACCCTTTAACAGTAACCCACCCAGCCCCATTCCCCAACTACCCTATATTTGTCCTTGACTAATGCACCCAACCTACACATCCCTGAACACTGTGGACAATTTAGCATGGCCAATTCACCTAACCTGCCTATCTTTGGATTGTGGGAGGAAATCAGGTTACCTGGAAGAATCCCTCACAGACAAGGGGAGAACATGAAAACTCCACACACATAGTTGCCCAAGGCTGGAATTGAACCCAGGTCCCTGGCACTATGGGGCAGAAGAAGGGCTCATGCCCAAAATGTTGATTCTCCTGCTCCTTGGATGCTGCCTGACCTGCTGCGCTTTTCCAGCAACACATTTTCAGCTCTGATCTCCAGCATCTGCAGTCCTCACTTTCTCCTGGCAATTTTTGAACCTTTCTTTGCAGCAAAATTTCTATTTCTTGCTATCATTCCAATGACTTTGTGCTAAATAATTTATTTAAGTGAAAATCAGAAGTGTTCTGATTGCGTGCCAATTAGCATGAAGAATTCCAAGCATCTATTCATATGCTAGAATAGGGAGCCAATATATTATTTCAATTTGAAACAAAAACAGAAATAGCTGGAGAAACTCAACAGGTTTCTAGCGTCCACAGTTCTTTGTTTTATTATTTTAATTTATTGCAGTCAGTGTTAGCTGACCTCTGGCATACAGCATGAAAAAAAAAGTACAAAGTTATCTATATTGCCTAACACTAAAGGCATTTCCATCTTTTCCACTAAACAACCTACTAAGCATTTCCTTGTTAAAGCTCAGTAGTTATATTTATAGAAACATATCCATCTATGAACTGAATTGAAAATTTCAGATTTTACTGAGAACATTTGTAGTTACCATATAGTGAAAGCTTGCAACTAAACAAAGTGCGTTTGATTGGAATACAACTCTGGAAAAGTTGAAATTGATATTTTGCACAGTCTTATTTCACGCACAAAGTTTACAAAAACTGATCCAGTTTTCTGTTAAGACAATTCCATTGTATTTGACGACACACAAATTAAAATAAACAGAAGTCCCTGGGAAGGTATTCTCAATTTAGGCACTTCTGTAAAGAATAGAAGAGGAAAAATATTAGGAACAAATATCAAGAAATAAACTTAATTTTGAGATAATTATCTCTAATGAAGTTAAAGATCACACAACACTAGTTTATAGGCGAAAGTGAGGACTGCAGATGCTGGAGAACAGAGTCTAGATTAGTGTGTTACTGGAAAAGCACAGCAGGTCAGGCAGCATCTGAGGATCAGGAAAATCAACGTTTCGGGCAAAAACCATTCATCAGGAATGAGGCAGGGAGCCTCCGGGATGGAGAGATCACTGGGAGGGTGTGGGGCTGGGGAGAAGGTAGTCAAGAGTACAATAGGTGGATGGAGGTGGGGATGAAAGTGATAGGTTGGAGAGGAGGGTGGAGCGGATAGGTGGGAAAGAAGATTGGCAGGTGGGACAGGTCATGAGGATGGTGCTGAGCTGGCAGGTTGGAACTGGGGTAACGTGGGTGGAGGGGAAATGAAGAAACTGGTGAAGTCCACAAACTCAACACCAGTTTATAGTCTAACATGTTTATTTGGAGACACTAGCTTTCGAAGCACTGCTTCCTGATCAGGTGGTTCATCACTTGGTGTTGTGTGATTTTAACGTGGTCCACCCCAGTCCAACACTGGCACTTCCAAATCATCTCTGATGAAGACTATCATATTATTGAAAGTGAAGTTTGAACACAATTTCACATTAATGAAACAGCTTTACAAAGTAAGGAACTGGAGTTTTGAGTATCTTATGTAAAATGAGAATGCAGAGGTAACTCAGGTAACAATAACTTTGAAGAAAGATAACGTTACACACTTTAAGAGAACAAATTAACAACATAAAAAGTAAATCAATTGATCAAGGGCACCATTTTTAGTAAAAAGAGTTCAAAAGTCAATTTGCTTAACTTATATTTTGAGTTAGGTTGGATGTAGATTTGTTCTGATAAGGAAACTAGTAACTGAGAATTTCTGAATGTTGGGCAAGAAGGAGAAATTAATAATGAGAATTGAAATTGAAATTTCTCTATTCGTTTTTATTGAAATTCACCAAAATGAAAGCTTTGCACTTTCCATAATAAGCAAAATTGCAATATTAGCTTTACACTCATATGGTTAGTCAGCTCATTGGGTAAAGTAAGGAAACTACAAACTGGAAATGACTGTTGACGTTGGGTAAAGAAGAAACTTGATTTGGCAACTTTTAAATGTGTGAAAGCTGCAGCATAGAAATTGAGATAATAGTTATGGAGAATTCAATTTACTCTTACAATTCAGTTGTGACACTGTCTTTCAAAGGTGGACAGTGAAATTATGAAGCCAAACCAAACCATAAAATGGAGACTCACCCAAGGTTCGTGCTGATTTTACTTGTGTACCTGAGTTGACAAAAGGTTCAACAGGTGAGAAACATTGGGTCAGAGACAAATATATCATCATATTTACTCTAAGAACAAGGGGTAATAAAGTGGAATATTAGACAAACTTACAAATCTCAACATAAAGACTCAAATCGAGGAAATTACACTTTAGGGAAGAAATCCTCTCAAAAAAATGTTACAAAGACCAATGGTCCCCAATTTAAGAATTCTGATTTATGAATGCTTGTAATTATGAAAAAAAATCCATATTAATTTTAAAGGTCCCTAATGAAATTGTTTTCTTGTACTTCTGAACATCTATTTTATATTATACTGTGTTGTATTGCATTGTGTTCCAACTTGCATATGCATCAACTTACAAACGTACTCAGGAACAGATCCCACTTGGAACCTGCGACTGCTGTGCTATAAGAGAGAACGCAAACTAAATAAACACATAAAATTAGAATATTAATCACAAAAATAAATAATTACGATGAGGTTTAAAGAAGAGAAAACAAAAATTATTTCAAATTATATGAATCAAGAAGAGAATTGAACAATTGTAAAAGTACATTGCAAAGGATTTAGGAGGAGTGAAGTAATCTTGTGCAATTTGAAGTATTAAGTACATGCGCTCCTGAAGGAAATGCAAGAGGTGATTTCTACAGGAATGCTAATTAGAGTCAGAATGCCTTCAGTAATTTTATTACTTTCCCAAAGAATTCTAATACACTTATTACACACAGCCAGCCTTTTAATTGACAGAAATGAGCTCATTAATTGCAAATACACTGCTTCCTTTATAACAAATTCTAGCTTCTTTGCCCATATAAATGCTAATCTGAAAATAATATTCCTATAATCATAATTTTGACCTTATTAATATATTGAAACATGTAGTTCTGCTGTTTCTGAATTTCTTTTGCTGTGATGTTTCTCACTATAACTCTGCTTTAACTCATACTTTCATCAGTATTACCTAATGTATTCCAAATGGCTCAATTTCCCAGCATTCTGACTTTTAATTCCCATTTCTTTAGAAACCGAAAGATATTTCATATTCCATTAGATATCATTTATCAGAGAATTTTCAGTTTAAAAGGCATTGCTAAAAATAAGTTTCTATCATTATTTTTCCCATAATCCCCTCCTCCATTTCCTTGAAATCAATAAGCTTAATATTTTAAGGAGCACGAAATGCTTTAATTCCTTATGTTTTTTTGATAAAACCCCTTAATGAAAAAGGAAACAGACAAAGTAAATTGACCCCACCCCCACCACACATGTTTCTTAGGAAAGCAAAACTGATGAGCATTTCTCTTTACTTCTAGTAGATTTTTAGTCTGTCGACTTATCTTCTCTCACAAAGCATTGTTGAATTGAGATTCAAGGATTATTGAATTGAAATTCAAGGCTAAGTTAGTTAGATTTCTATGAGACAAGGAAACCAAAGATTAATAGAAAAGTGGATTTAAGACCACAATCCAATCAGCCATGCTCTTATTGAATCAGGATCATAGTTAATGACCAAATAGACAACTCCTGCTCCTAAGTCATTTGTTCCCATGTTCCTAATGAATCAAAACTGCTTGACAGGCTGAAGTAGGGTGACCTTATATAATATATTACAGACCCAGTAAGATACTGTTAATGAGTCCAATGATGTAGTATAGCCAGCAGAAAAACAGAGAGGGGAATTCTAGAAGCTGAAAATAAACAGTGATAATTACTGCAATGTTTCTGTTGCTTGAAGATAACATTGGTGGATCTATATCATCCAGATTGTCAGAGCAGAGTTGAGGAAGTTCTCAAACATGTGCCAGTTTTGATTAAGACCATGGAGAATGGTTGGTTCTGCATTTGTTCTGGAATTAAGTTTAGCTCCTGGAAGGAGCTTTGATGGACTTTGATTCTGAGTTTAATTGCCTAAATATGTGTACTGCCGAGTTAAGATATAGGAATTATCTTAGTTTTATTTGTCATTTAATGTGTAACTTTTAGATTGTAATGAATTGTAATTTGCTGCATCAATCTGATCACCAAAAACAACAAGTCACATCTGCTTCCCACCATTTAAAGAAAATTATGAATGTAAAAACGATTTAAATAATCTGTTCTTTGATGCTGATTGACGGAAATATATTGACCAGGTCCACCTTCTTTTGCATCAAGTTTAATACGGAATTGTGCCCTTGACTTAACAGCATATCTAAAAGGGACCATCTGCAGCAGGTCAGTTTTCTGTTGGTACTACACTGGAGTATCAGTCTTGATTGTTATGTACACTATTCTAAAGTGAACCTTGAAGCTGAGATCCTGCTGATCAGAAGCACAAATGCTAACACTAAGCTACAGCTAGCACACAGTTTGAAGATGAAGAGTTTGCAGAATTAGCATTGTCCGCTATGACAGTCAGTGGATAACTGGGAATTGTACCCATTATGTTAGCAGTGAACATCTTACCTTGCCCATCCACACATGTTCTATTATCAATAATTGTCTTAAATTCACATATGTCACATTTCTGATGCCTGCTTCAATGTGCTACAAAACCAGCAAACATTCTCAGTACATACTGCAGCTACAGTGTGTATTTTTAAAATTATATAATGTACGAGTGCCAACTGTTTAATTGTATGGAGCTTCTCCTTGGTGATGGTTAGTCACATCTGACCTCATGTTTCATCAAGGTGCCACTTTGAGGGCAATGTGCGATGAGGTTGGCTGCAGTACATCATGATTGGGATTGAACAAGCTCTCAATTGCTGATAACAAGATCCAGAAATACAGCAGCTACAGAAGTGACCCTTTCTGAAACCTGCAAACTGAAACAACTCCCCAGAGGCCGGTATCTCATCGTCAAGTCACCCTTTATTTCCACATGGAAAGTCCTTGACACTGATCCAGCTCCCTCAGAGCCAGCTCTCAGATTGACATGCCTGATCTTTTTTTCAATTTTTTCTTTTTTTTCCTAATTTTATTTTCCCCCACACTACAGCATAACAGCAATAGTGCTTATTTTTCCCCAGCACCCATTTCGTGTGTGTGCAGAGGTAGGACACAGTGAAGAACAAACAAGTGCATAAATCTTTATTCAATTTCCACCACCAGAAAGGAAACACCCAAGTGGCCAGTGACAAGCAGTGCCCTTCTCAACAAAGGGCAATGCTGCGTGATCAAAAAAGTGAAGGGGAGGATAGGGATTAAATCAAAATAGAGTTGGGGGGGGGTGGCAGGGAGTGGGGTGGGGAAATAAAGCACTCTACACACTTGTTCTTTTTTTTCTTTTTTTGTTCTCTTTTTTCTTTTTTTCTTTTTCTATTATAAACCCCCACACTACCGCCTAACTGCCGTAGTGCTTATTTTTTTCCCCAGCACCCATGTTGTGTGTGTGCAGGTGTGAGGAGACACAGTGAAAGACACAAGGTGCACGAATCTTTATTCGGTTTCCAATACCAGGATGAAAGGAAACACCCGAGTGGCCAGTGACAAGCCACTGTCAACAAAGGGCAATGCTGAGTGGGGAAATAAAGCACTTGACACACTTGTTCTTTTTTTTTCTTTTTTTAAAAAATTTATTTATTTATTTATTTATTTATTTTTAAAATTTATTTATTTAACCCCCACACTACCACCTAAGTGCGGTAGTGCTTATTTTTTCCCCAGCACCCATGGTGTGTGTGGGCAGGTGTGAGACACAGTGAAAGACACAAAGTGCACCAATCTTTATTCAATTTCCACCACCAGGAAGATAGGAAAACACCCGGGTGGCCAGTGACAAGCCACTGTCAACAAAGGGCAATGCTAAGTGGGGAAATAAAGCACTTGACACACTTGTTCTTATCTGTCAGATAGGACTCCCTGATTGGACTAGATTAACAGCCCCAATCAGGGTATTCATATTCTATGAGATCCGCTTGGCTGACCTCATTACAATCACTACACAAACATCAGAAAGGGTAGAAAGAACCTGAGAGACAGAGCCATTTTCTTTGTCAGGTGGTAACCATTTCCGTAGATATACTCGAGTATTATCTTTTACAGCAATTTCCTCCATGCTACTACTTGAATGAATCACCATCTTAGCTTTCAGAGAGAAATACTATGGTTCTCCAGTTTCTGATGAATAGTCCCATTAGTCCTTCATACCTCTTGTAGTTTTCATTGTGATTTGCAGCAAGCCTCTAGTTTTTGACAGAAATTGGACCCTAATGCTTTCACTCTCCGAATCACTTCATAATCAGATTGAAAAAATGACAATAGTTTTACTGGCATCAGAGAGAAACACTGACAGAAATGGGGATGGGGATGCTGAAGGTTTCAAATAGAGATGTTTCAGCAGATTATTTCCTACATCATGCCACAACCTGAGGATGTTTTCTCTTGCTCAGCGGGTGAAAGGATAGTGGAAATGACATATTATTATCACATGTGTGTTAATGCATCTTTGCAAAGCTACCAAGATCATGATTGCAAATATAAAAATACCCTAAGAAAGTTCCCAGCATGTACTGCACAGCACTTACATCACTATTTCTTCTAGGCTTCAATAAGTTAACCAGAGAGAAATGTTTTATTTCATTGTTTAATCAAGTACTTTCCACCATTTAAAAAATAATGTATTTTAAATTCACTACATTACTCAGTGTAACTTAGCAACTCAAAGAATATCTTCTGTGAAAAGAAGCAAAGGAGACTCACTGCATCAAGTCAGAATACAGCTTTGTACAATCATACAATTTCAGTGGAAAGGCAAAAGAAACACCAGTGAATAAAAACAAAAATCAGAAATTTCTGGAGAAACTCAGCAGTTGTGGCAGCATCTGTGGAGAGAAAGCAGAGTTAACATTTCAAGTCCAGTGACCCTTCATCAGAATTGATAGTAGCTAGGAGAAAGGTTGGTATTTATTCTGACATCAGGGGGAGAGCGGGGCAAAGGGGTGAGTGGACAGGCAGAGATGGAGTCCAGAGAAAGAACAACAGTGAAGGAGGCAAAGCGATGGGTGATCGTAAGCTCAGGAAAAAGAAAATCCGATAATGGGGACAATGAGCAAGCGAAAGTGGGTTGGCTGTGCTGAAAGCAGCCCACGTCATGGCAGGGTCTGGGGTGTGGGGGTGGGTAACTGACATGGAAGGTGGTATTCAGGTTGAACCTGATATTGAGTCCAGAAGGCTGGAGGGTCCCCAAGCATATGAGGTGATGTTTGGGTGGCATGGTGGTTCAGTGGTTAGCACTGCTGCCTTACAGTGCCAGGGACCTGGGTTCATTTCCACCCTTGGGTCTCTATCTGGTGTTTGCACATTCTGCATGGGTTTCCTCCCATAGACCAAAGACGTGCAGGGTGGCAGGATTAGCCATGAGAAATACAGGCTTGCAGGGATAGGTTTGTGGACTTGGTCTGGA
Organism: Chiloscyllium plagiosum; assembly: GCF_004010195.1. Lineage (NCBI taxonomy): Eukaryota > Metazoa > Chordata > Chondrichthyes > Orectolobiformes > Hemiscylliidae > Chiloscyllium > Chiloscyllium plagiosum. Next base: position 75,969,936 of record NC_057710.1, on the reverse strand, counting down.
TGGGATGCTCTTCAGAGAGTCAGCCTGGACTCAATGGGTGGAATGACTTGCTTCCACATTGTAGGGATTCTATGATTCTTCCAGCTTGCACTGCAGCTTGAGACAGAGTGATCGGCCAGGGAACACAGTGGTATGTTGAAGTGGCAAGCAACTGGATGCTCAGCATCATTTTTATGGACAGAATGCCACCCAATCTGCATTTCGTCTCTCCAGTGTAGAGGAGACTATTTTGTGAGAAGCGAATACAGTAAACTAGATTCAGTGAAGTGCAGGTAAATCACTGCTTCATCTGGAAGAAGTATCAAGAGAGAGGAATATGTATCTGGCCATGCCATCCCATCCCATCAGTGCTGATGAAAATGGTGGCTAATGATCCTCTGGATGTGGATGCTGGTGGGGTGGTAGATGGCCATGGGAGACCCAATCACTGCTGTGGGAGGGAAGAAAGGGTATGAGGTTCGAAGTGTGGGAATTGGGCCAGATCCAGCTGTGGTGGCATGGAATCCTCATTTGAGGTAAAAGGTGGATATTTTTGAGGCTTCCAAGTGAAAGGTGACATCTTTAGGTCAGATGCAATGGAGACAAAGAAACTGGGAGAATGGAACTGAGTGATTACAGGGAACAGGGTGTTAGGATGTTTAGTCAAGGTAACTGTGGGTATCTACTGGTTTGTAATTGCTACTGGTGACCAGTCTATCCTCAGAAATGGAAACAGAGATATAAAGGGAGGGATCAGATATGTCAGATATAGACCAGGTGAAGGTGAGGGCAGAGTGGAAACTGGAAATAAAATTGATAAGCGTTTCCAATTCCAGAAAAGAGAGAGAGGCAGCACCAATGATGCAATTAATATATTGGAGAAAGAGTTGGATGGTGGCTGAAGTAGAACTGGAACAAGGAATATTACACAGACCGCACAAAAGACAGGCATAACTGGGACCCATGCAGGTACACATGGCCATCCCTCTGACCTGAAGAAAATGAGAGGAGTTAAAAGAAAAGTTGTTCAGGGTGAGGATGAGCTTGGGTAGGCAGGGAAAGCTGGTGGTGGATGGGGATAGTTCAGGTCATTTTTCCAGAAAGGAGTGGAGAACCCTGAGACTAATGTTCACATTTCAGTATGGCAGATAGTAAAATATGAATTAAATAAAACTCTAGATTCACTACAAACCCACTGACTCCCACAGTTACCTGGATTTTGCATCCACACACCCTGCTTCCTTGTAAGGATGCCATTCCATTCTCCCAGTTTCTCTGTCACATCTGTTCTGATGATGCCACCTTCCACTTCGAGGCCTCCGAAATGTCCACCTTTGTCCTGAACCAAGGATTTCCCAGCACCGTGATTGACAGAGTCCTAGCCATATCCAACATATCTCCCGCACTTTGGCCCTCACCCCCTCTCTTTCCTTTCACAACAGCGATACAGTCCCTCTGGTCCTCACCAACCATCCCACCACTATCCACATCCAAAGAATCATGAGCTATCATTTATGCCACCTTCAGCGGGATACCACCACTATACACATATTCCTCTCCCCTCCCTTATTGGCATTCCACAGGGACTGTTCCCTCTGGGCCACCCTGGTTGACTCCTCCTTCATTCCTAACATGTCCTCACAGCCCCATAATACCTTCTCCTGCCAACACAGAAAGTCTAAGACCTGCCTGTTTTCCTCCTCCTTCCCCACTATCCAAGGCCCCAAACACATTTCCATGTGACACAGCAATTTATCTGCACTTCACTCAGTCTAGACTACTATTTCACTGATCTAAATGTTACCTCCTCTACACTAAAATGTCCTTGAGCTTCTGCCACTGTAACACACCACCCTGTTCCCTGGCCAACATCTCCGACTCAGGCTTGCTGCAGTGCTCCAGTGAGGCTCAGCACAAGCTGGAAGAACAGCACCTCAGTTTCCACTTGGGAACCCTGCAGCCTTCAGGCCTCAGTGTCAAGTTTTAGAACCTAAATACATTTCTGCAAGGCCTTTACCCAGTCCCATGCCCCAGAGCCTGTCAGTCGTATTAAGACTTCTATAATACCTAAGGGAATAAGTGGAACTAAACTTCCTGACCTTGACCTGGAAATTACAAAATCAAACCCAGCTCCGTCCACCCTGCCAAATCCCCCTTACCAACCCTTGGTGGGGGGATTGTCCCAAATGTGAGAGATGTCTCAGAGTAACAGCCTGACATAGTTATACTTAAAGAATCGTACTTTACAGACATTGTCCCAGACTCCACCATCAACATCACTCAGTATGTTTCCAACTGATGGCAGTGATAGAACTGTGCGTCTAGCTGAAAAGCAATTAACTTGGGTATCTTCAAAATTGACTACAGACCCCATGTCGTTTCATGGCATCAGTTTGGGTATAGGCAAGGATACCATCTGCTGATTACCAACTACTGTCATTCTTCCGCTGTCTCAAACTACCCTTTGCAGATGAATCAGTACTCCTCCATTCTGAACACCTTTTAGAGGAAATGTTAAGGGGAACAAGGGCACAAAATGTACTCTGAGTGGGGAACTTCAATGTCCATCAGTAAGTTGTGGGTGGTAGGCCATCACAGATCAAGCTAGTTGCATCCAGAAGAACACAGCTGCTAGACTTGGTCTTTGCAGGTGGGTGAGAGAACCAACAAGAGGGATAATCACACTTGACTTTATCTTCATTAATTTACTTGTAACAAATAAAACCAGAAGACTTAGGGACAGAAATAGGCCACTCAGCTCATCAAGTATGATTTGTCAGTCAACAAGCTCATAGCTGATCAGATATTCCACAACTCCACTTTTCTGTTTTTATCCAATTACCCCGGATTCTCCTGAAAACTAAAATCTGTCTCTGGAAGTCCAAATACAACACATCCACCTGTTCCTCTCTATCATCCTCCAAAAACTTTAATAAATTAGTCAGACATGATAATCATTGATTCCAATATTTTTCCAACAATAGATGTTAAGCTAATCAGTCTATAGTTACTTTTTTGCCTCCCTCCTTTTGTGAGTAGAGGTGTCACATTAGCATTTTTCCAATCCAATGGTACTTCTCCAGGATCCAAGGACTTCTGAAAAATTACAAACAATGCATCCATTATCTCTGCAGCTACTTCTTTTAGGATCCTAGAATGCAAGCCATCAGGGCCAAGGGACCTTTTTTCTAACATTCTTTCACCTGATATGTATGTCACTGGCTGGGCCAGCATTTATTGCCCATCAGAGAGCAGCTAATAGTCAACCATATTGCAGTGGATCTACAGTCATGTGTAGACCAGACCAGGTAAGGACGTCAGATTTGATTCTTGAAATAACATTAGATTTCCCCCTGATAATCAGCAAAGGCGTCATTAGACTCTTAATTTCAGATTTTTATTGAATTCAAATTCCACTACCTACCATCGTGGTAAGAACATTACCTAGGTGTCTGGATTAATAGGCTAGTGATAATATCATAGATGATAATTTTAGCCCCATTAGTTTGGCTAATACGCCTTCTGCAGAGATGGTGATGACATGTACTTCTTTCCTTGTGTTTTTAGTATCAATGGGATGTTCGAAGTATCTTCCACCATCAAGCTGATGCAAAATATATTTAACTCCTCTGCGATTTCCTTATTCCCCAATACTCTCTCCCCAGATTGATTAGAATTTTTCCTCCTTACTATGATTTCGTTTTGCTGAGAGTCATGAATGTCTTAAACATCTTTAAATGTCTGCCACTGCTTAGTTACATTTTTCATACTAATCTATTTACCCACTGCAATTTAGCTATTTCTATTCTCAATTCATTGTAATTCCCTTTATTTCCATTAAACACAGTTGTTTCTGATCCAGGGTTCTCAAACTCAAACTGAAAATTAAACACTAGCATGTTATGATCACGACTTCCGAGAGGATCTTTTACTGAGAGTTCATTTATCAAATCTGCCTCATTACACATTACCAAATCTAGGACAGCCTGTTCATTGGTTCCATGTTGTTCTAGGAAACTACTCCTATTGCCTTTTATGAATGTCTTGTTGTAACCATCCTTTCCAACTTGATTGACACAATCAATTTGAAAATTACCATCACCCATAATTATTACTCTATTCATTTTTTATATGCTTCAATTATTTGTTGATTTATATTCTTTCCACCAATGTGGCTACGGTTTGGAGGTTTGTATAGTACTCCTATCAATGTCTTCAATCCCTTGCTATTTCTGACCTCCACCCAAATGGATTCTACATTATCCTAGACCATCTCTTATAAATGTCCTCATTTCATTTATTCTTAATAGTGCACCATCTTTTCCTTTCCGCCTGTCTTTCCGAAAGGTTAAATGCTCCTGACTGTTAAGCTCCCAGTTTTGATCTCCTTATAACCATGTTTCCAAAATGGCTATGAGAGCATTTTCAACAACAACAAAAACAGAAGTTGCTGGAAAAGCTCAGCAGGTCTGGCAGCATCTGTGAAGAGAAATCAGAGTTACTGCCTCGGGTCCAGTGATCCTTTCTCAGAGGGGTTTTGAAGAAGGGTTACTTGACCCGAAACTTTAATTCTGATTTCTCTTCACAAATGCTGCAAGACCTGCTGAGCTTTTTTGACAATTGCTGTTTTTGTTTCTGATTTATAGTATCCACAGTTCTTTCGGTTTTTATGAGATCATTTTCATTTCCCTCAGTTTGCGCCATCAGTTTGCCAACTTATTCCAAATATCTTGCATTAAGGTACAAAGCCTTTAAGTTTGTTCTATTATCAAATTTCCCTACACTTTTATGTCTCTGTGGTGTAAAACTGGAATCAATGGGTATCAGAGGGCAAACTCTCCGCTGGTTGGTGTCATACCTGGCACATAGGAAGATGACTGTGGTTGTTGGCGGTCAGTCATCTCAGCTCCAGAACATCTCTGTGGGAGTTCCTCAGGGTAGTGTACTGGTCTGAACCATCTTTAGCTGTTTCGTCAATGACCTTCCCTCCATCATAAGGTTAGAAGTGGGGATGTTTGCCATTTATTACACAGTGTTCAGCACCATTCACAACCCCTCAGATACTGAAGCAGTGTATGTTCAAATGCAACAAGATCTGAACAATATCCAGGCTTGGGCTGACAAGTGGCAAGTACCCTTTGTGCCACACAAACTGCAGATAGTGTGTACTATCGACAAGATGTACTGCATAAATTCACCGAAGATCCTCAGACAGCATCTTCCAAACCCACAAAACTTCTATCTAAAAGGACAAGGGCAGCAGATCCATGGGAACACCACTAGCTGCAAGTTCCCCTCCAAGCCAGTCACCATCCTGACTTGGAAATATATCACTGTTTCTTCACTGTCACTGAGTCAAAATCTGGAATTCCTTTCCTAAGGGCATTGTGGGTCAACCTACAGCAGGTGGACTGCAGCGGTTCAAGAAGGCAGCTCACAGCTACCTTCTCAAGGGCAACTAGGGCGAGCACTAAATGCTAGCCAGCCAGTGATACACACATCACGTAGAGTCATAGAGATGTACAGCATGGACACAGACCTTTGGGTCCAATGTGTCCATACCAAGCAGATATCCTAAATAAATTAAGTCCCATTTAGCAACATTTGACCCATATCCCTTTAAACCCTTCCTATTCATGTACCCATCCAGATATGTTTTAAATGTTGTAATTGTACCAGCCTCCATCACTTCCTTGGACAGCTTGTTCCATACACGCACCACTCTCTGCTTGAAACAGTTGCCCCTTACATCCCTTTTAAATCATTCCCCTCTCACCTTAACCCTAAGCCCTCTGCCCTGGGGAAAAGACCTTGGCAGTTCATCCTATTCAATGCCCCTCCTGATTTTATACACCTTTGAAAGGTCACCTCTCAGCCTCTGACACTTTAGAGAAAATGGCCCCACCCTGAAAACTCTCCAACCCTGGCAACACCCTTATAAATATTTTCTGAACCCTTTCAAGTTTCACAACATCTTTGAGTGAATAAAAAAAAGATACATATCTGTCCTTTTATTTACTGACAACGGTTGGCCCCATCACTAACCTGTAATGATGCTTTCTCGTTTATGTTTGAGCTTCTTAATTTCCATACAATTGAGCCTAACCCCACACCCACACCCACCCTACCTCAATTGCCAGCCTCTGCTCTTATTTAATTCATTCTTCTGTAATTATGATTTAACATTGTGTTTACCCAGTCTGGTGTTGGGTCTTTTAAGCTGTGGTGGGAAATTAAAATGATATCGTTCTCAATCCATGAAGTCAGTAGTAGCTCCAAGTGGTGGATGAAAGTTCCACCTGTACATCCAGAAGATTGACCCAGGAATGAGGGAAATTCAGCTATCATTCCCAGGCCAATTCTTCCCCTTAGAATTAATTAAAAGAAAGACCATGGAATTGGTTAAATGAAAAAGGAGCACAACAATATATTGGAAATTAAAAAAGAAAATGAAGGAAAACAAAATAAGAGTAAAATAATAAAATAAGGATCCTAGAAAATGCAATTAGACAGAAATGTTTAAAAGAAATAGAAAAATATTCATGATTTTTAGCAACCATCTCCAGACGGTTAAACTGAGTATAAACCAGCTGAACTGCCCTTTTTACTCTATTGACCACAATCATGCTTACAGATGAGAAACATTATTGATAATGTGTATGGTAGACTCCCGGGCCCGCGGGGGTTACATTCCATACTGCAGAAGCCTGAAAACACATATAGGAGTGAACCCATTCAATTAAATGGGAAATTTACCTTCCCAGCAGCCTCCTGGTCCCTGGTTCTGGAACATATATGTTCAGGCCGTGGTAAACTACCGGTAACTGAAAGCGCAGAAAATGATTCAGTGGATATGGTGGTTGGCATGTATTTTTGGGTGAAGTGATAAAGGAATAACCACTATTGTGTCTTAACAAGATGTTTATTGAATGATAGCCATTAGGTACATGTTAAACTAGTTTGTTAGAAATTGTTACAAATGCCATAAGGACATTTTTTCACAAAGGGTGGTGTGTGTACGGAATGAGCTGCCAGGGGAGATGGTGAGGTGGGTACAAATGCAATTTTTAAATGACAGCTGGATAGGCATCTGAAGAAAAGGGGTTTGGCGGGAAATGGGCCACGTGCCATCGGCTGGCAAAAGAGACTTAGATCTGTTTCAGATATCTGGTCGGCATGGATGAGTTGGATTGAAGGGTCTGTTTCCATGTCTCAGAGAGACAACAGTTTATACATAGGTGAAGATATAGTGAAGTCACTTAAAGCTCTATAAGACATTAATTCATTTATTAAGTACTTAAAAAAACACTTTTAACTACTAGAGATATTTCAATCACTGTCTTTCACTGCCCTGATTTCTGTAACGAAACCCAAACGTTATTACCCGGAAGAGTTTGCAATTGTCCTTAATGTATTTGTAAAACCCTTTGGATTCTCCTTAACCCTATTTCATGTCCCCTTTTTGCCCTCCTGATTTCCCTCTTAAGTATACTCCTACTTCCTTTATACTCTAAGGATCTAAAGATTGACTCATTCCTGGGTCAATCTTCTGGATGTACAGGTGGAACTTTCATCCACCACTTGGAGCTACTACTGACTTCATGGATTGAGAACGATATCATTTTAATTTCCCACCACAGCTTAAAAGACCCAACACCAGACTGGGTAAACACAATGTTAAATCATAATTACAGAAGAATGAATTAAATAAGAGCAGAGGCTGGCAATTGAGGTAGGGTGGGTGTGGGTGTGGGGTTAGGCTCAATTGTATGGAAATTAAGAAGCTCGATCTATCCTGTCTATACCTGACATATGTTTCCTTCTTTTTCTTAACCAAACCCTCAATTTCTTAAGTCATCCAGCATTCCCTATACCTACCAGCCTTTCCTTTCACCCTAACAGGAATATACTGTCACTGGATTCTTGTTATCTCATTTCTGAAGGCTTCCCATTTTCCAGCCGTCCCTTTACCTGCGAATATCTGCCCCAAATAAGCTTTCGAAAGTCTTGCCTAATACCATCAAAATTGGCCTTTCTCCAATCTAGAACTTCGACTTTTAGATCTGGTCTATCCTTTTCCATCACTATTTTAAATCTAATAGAATTATAGTCGCTGGCCCCAAAGTGCTCCCCCACTGACATCTCAATCAACTGCCCTGCCTTATTTCCCAAGACAAGGTCAGGTTTTGCACCTTCTCTAGTAGGTACATCCACATACTGAATCAGAAAATGTACTTGTACACACTTAACAAATTCCTCTCCTTCCAAACCCTTAACACCATGGCAGTCCCATAGCGTTTGGAAAGTTAAAATCCCCTACCATAACCACCCTATTATTCTTACACATAGCTGAGATCTCTTTACAAGTTTGTTTCTCAATTTCCCTCTAATTATTAGGGGGTCTGTAATACAATCCCAATAAGCTGATCATCCCTTTCTTATTTCTCAGTTCCACCCAAATAACTCCCTGGATGTATTTCCAGGAATATCGTCTCTCAGTACAGCTGTAATGCTATCCCTTATCAAAAACGCCACTCCCCCTCCTCCCTTGCCTCCCTTTCTATCCTTCCTGTAATATTTATATCCTGGAATATTAAGCTGTCAGTCTTGTCTATCCCTGAGCCATGTTTCTGTAATTGCTATGATATTCCAGTCCCATGTTCCTAAACATGCTGTGAGTTCATCTGCCTTCCCTATTAGGCCCCTTGCATTGAAATAAATGCAGTTTAATTTATTAGTCCTACCTTGTCCCTGCCTGCCCTGACTGACTCACATCTGTTCTCAACTGTACCGGTCTCAGATTGAACTCTTTCCTCACTGTCTCCCTGGGGCCCACCCCCCACCTTACGAGTTTAAATCTTCCCGAGCAGCTCTAGCAAATCTCCATGCCAGTATGTTAGTCCCCTTCCAATTTAAGTGTAATCCGTTCTTGTTGTACAGGTCATGTCTACCCCAAAAAAGATTCCAATGATACAAAAATGTGAATCCTTCTCCCATACACCAGCTCCTCAGCCATGCATTCATCGGCTCTATTCTCCTATTCCTGCCCTCACTAGCTTGTAGCACCGGGAGTAATCCAGATATTACTACTCTTGAGGACCGCCTTTTTAAATTCCTGCCTAACTCTCTGTAATCTCCCTTCAGAAGAATCAACCTTTTCCCTTCCTATGTCTTTGGTTCCAATGTGGACAATGACCTCTTGCTGGTCCCTCTTCCCCGAGAGAACATTCTGCACCCTGTCTGAGACATCCTTAATCCTGGCACCAGGGAAACAACACACCATTCTGATTTTTCTCTGCTGGCCATGGAAACATCTGTCTGTACGTGGGACTAGACAGTGCCCTAACACAATTGATCTCTTGGAACCCGACGTAGCCCTCGTTGCATTAGAGCCAGTCTCAATACCAGAGACCTGGCTGTTCATGCATAAAGGTGGATAAATCCCCAGGACCTGATCAGGTGTACCCAAGAACTCTGTGGAAGCTAGAGAAGTGATTGCTGGGCCATTTGCTGAGATATTTTTATCATCAATAGTCAGGTGAGGTGCCAGAAGACTGGAGTTTGGCTAACCTGGTGCCACTGTTTAAGAAGGGTGGTAAGGACAAGCCAGGTAACTATAGACCAGTGAGCCTGACCTCAGTGTTGGGCAAGTTGTTGGAGGGAATCCTGAGGGACAGGATATACATGTATTTGGAAAGGCAAGGACTGATAGTAAACTTAGAGATAGTCAACATGGCTTTGTAATGTCTGTAATGTCTCACAAACTTGATTGAGTTTTTGAAGAAGTAACAAAGAGGATTGATGAGGGGAGAGTGGTAGACGTGATCTATATGGACTTTAGTAAGACGTTCAACAAGGTTCCCCATGGGAGACTGGTTAGCAAGGTTAGATCTCACGGCATAGAGGGAGAACTAGCCATTTGGATACAGAACTGGCTCGAAGGTAGAAGACAGAGGGTGGTGGTGGAAGTTTGTTTTTCAGACTGGGTGGCCTGTGACCAGTGGAGTGCCACAAGGATCAGTGCTGGGTCCTCTACATTTTGTCATTTATATAAATGATTTGGATGCGAGCATAAGAGGTACAGTTAGTAAGGTTGCAGATGATACCAAAATTGAAGGTGTAGTGAACAGCGAAGAAGGCTACTTCAGATTAAAATAGGATCTTGATCAGATGGGCCAATGAGCTGAGAAGTGGCAGATGGAGTTTAATTCAGTTAAATGTGAAGTGCTGCATTTTGTGAAAGCAAATCTTAGCAGGACTTATACATTTAATGGTAAGGTCCTAGGGAGTGTTGCTGAACAAAGAGACCTTGGAGTGCAGGTTCATAGCTCCTTGAAAGTGGAGTCGCAGGTAGATAGGATAGTGAAGACCTAAGGGGCAACGTATTCACATAGAATATGGTACGTGTATGGAATGAGCTGCCAGAGGATGTGGTGGAGGCTGGTACAATTACAACATTTAGGAGGCATTTGGATGGGTATATGAATAGGAAGGACTTGGAGGGGTATGGGCCGGGTGCTGGCAGGTGGGACTAGATTGGGTTGGAATATCTGGTCGGCATGGACGAGTTGGACTGAAGGGTCTTTTTCCATGCTGTACATCTCTATGACTCTATGACTCTATAACAGATTTCTGATGTCTTATACTCCAATGCGTGTTTTCAAAGTCTCGCTACAACTGTTTGGTTCTGTAACTAATTTGACTTGCTACTGATCGCATTTAATCGGGTAGGCTGTCATAAAATGTTTCTGACAGAATTCTGAATGACTTTAAACAAAATGAAATCATACTTTCCGTCCAAGTAGTAAGACTGGGGCAGTGATAAAGTTTCTAGCTCTGGGCTGGGTGGCCTGGGTTTGAGACCCAACCACCCTCAGATGTTCGTCTGAACAGGTTGATACAACCAACTAGAATAACCTATAAATTTGATCCCTTGTGTTGCACTGGTAGTGTTCTTACCTCTGAGCCAGGAGCTTCAGTTTCAAGCCTCACTGCTCCAGAGCTGTGTAACATCTTTGTACAGATTGATCAGGAAATATTCCCATAAAATGGGGAAGAAGTCTTCATCTTCCAGCACTCTCAGTACAACATGTATAACTGTAAATTGGTGACATTGCAGGAAAGGCATTCAAAAGCTCAGCATTCGTTATTACAATTGCTGTACTTTTTAACAATAGCTTTGTAGAGCTAAAAATTTTAAGAAAACTCTGATGGTTGAGCTTCCCGTCAAGGTCATTCACAATGTTGCACTGATTTTCTGGGTTGAAAGGTTGCCATAGAAACCCACCATGATCCTGTTGGTGAATTAACTATTTGAATACTGATGCAGACAATGAAAAATTAAGTCAAGAAGAAATTAGATTTTGCTTTTCTGACAAAAATTGTTTTAAAATGAAGTTTGTATGTACATACACTACATAGAAGAGATAAACTAAATGCAATTGCTGTTTTCAAGGAAATGCCAACCATTGTATGAGATAAAAGCCTGAATGTTCCAACAGTGTATCTGGATCAGTAGTGCTGGGAGAGCACAGCAGTTCAGGCAGCATCTGAGGAGCAGTAAAATCGACATTTCGGGCAAAAGCCCTTCATGATTTTACTGCTCCTCAGATGCTGCCTGAACTGCTGTGCTCTTCCAGCACCACTAATCCAGATATGTGGTTTCCAGCATCTGCAGTCATTGTTCCAACAGTGTAGTTGAACTGGGTAATGAATAGTCAGGTCAGCACTCAGAGTGGAAATCCTGGTAAATCTGCTGACAGGAGTCCATCTCCCAATACAACTACCTGCAGAGTCGACACGTTTCTCCAGAGTGCTTGATTTCTAGCACGCCTGGCTGCGTGACATATCTCCGAGTGTATCAATGGTTTGTAAATGGTTTACCTCCAAAGGAACTGTGGCAGTGAAGACAGAAATAAATGTCTAAATTGTTTACAGTTAGAAGTGCTGGAGAAATGTGCTACTTTTGATGCTAAAGGGTGAGAGGTCCTGCTGCTGAGTATGCAACAACGGACTGAAGCTGCCATTAAATGTACAGATGCAGTGATCAGGACGTAGTTCCAATGAGAAAAAAAGTTGGCACTTAGCATAAATGCCAAAGTAACTGTGCTTTTCAATTACCATCACATTTTTGGGAATCATCTATCGATGGCTTAAGAAGCTTAGGAATGGTCACATCTTTTATGAGGAATAGAGCCATTGTTGTTTATCCAGCACCTCTTTCATAGTGCAGAAGCTCCACGTGTTTCTTGGTGGTCTGTATGTGTGTCATGCTAGACTCTTGGAACAAAGGTGATGCTTGATCATGGCAAGAACCCGCATGAAGTCTTTAAATATAGAGAGACTGTTTTGCAGCAGCTATTATATGCTGCTGGCTGATGAAGAAGCCCTCTTATGCTTCCCATCAGCCACAGTCCTGTTGGAAGAATTTGCAGATTGATAATCTACCTGTCTGGCTACATTATGACACACCTTCCATAGCCGTCAAATCCTGAGATGAGACTTGAACCCAGATCAGTTGTCCAAACCCTCTTCTCTTTTAGTAATTGATGGCAGCTTAGGAACAATTAAAATGGTGCTGCACTTTCCAAACATGGATCTATAGTCATGGGTGCAGAGAGAATTCTGTTTTCCTAATATCCTCATGCAGAGCATTTCTTTTTGAAATGATATGAGTACCATAAGGTACAACACAGTGAAAGCATCATGGTACATCCCAAGTAATAGACATGAACATTGTGTTGTCAGTTGCTACCTAAGAAATGACTAAATATAAACACTTGCTGGTCGTATTAGAGATTCTAATGTGTATAAGCATGTCAGCCAAAGCACTCAAAGGAGATCTGCCATTCAAAAAAAGCTCCGCAGTATGTCTAGTTTCCAAAGGAAAAATGATGAAATTGTTGTTCTTTCCAAACATAACCTTCCTCACTTATTGGTACTGGTGAGAACTGCTGATTATTTGATGTGGTGGCAGATGTCCCTAGTGTCACCTGTGATGGGTCCAGCAGATGTGTGCACATTTTTTAGATTAGATTACTTACAGTGTGGAAACAGTCCCTTCGGCCCAACAAGTCCACACCAACCCTCCAAAGAGCAACCCACCCAGACCCATTCCCCTACATTTACCCCTTCACCTAACATTACGGGCAATTTAGCATGGCCAATTCACCTAACCTGCACATCTTTAGACTGTGGGAGGAAACCGGAGCACCCGGAGGAAACCCACGCCGACACGGGGAGAATGTGCAAACTCCACACAGACAGTTGCCTGAGGCAGGATTTGAACCAGCGTCTCTGGTGCTGTGAGGCAGCAGTGCTAACCACTGTGCCACCATGACACCGATTTGTGTTAAACATTTCTACAGAAAGAACTGTTCCTGGTTCAAATGGTCTTTACAGGTTTGCTTGCAGCATTTAGGCAGCTGCTTCAATGGACCCAGACACCTGGGTAACATTAGGCAAATAGAACATAATTCAGGCAGTGTTTCACTTGCATTCATTGACCCAAGTTGAATCGAATTTTCATCTAAATATTGCTGCAGCCAAATCAATTTCCAGGGAGATATTTGAAATGGTGACAATCCCAAGTACAATGAAGAATAGACAGACTAAAGAAAAATGCCAGCAATAATATTTAGCAACAAGTATTAGAAAAACAAACACTCATCAAAAAGATTACATTAAGAATCTGCTCTACTATGTCAAAATGCACACTCTTTTACACAACCGTACAAATGGTTAAAGTATGCTGTGTGGGCACAACTTTGGCTGTGGTTTGGGAAGTAGGTGCGGGACCAAGCATCATTGTTATTCACATTAAATGAGATGCACACAAAACTGCAGGACAGCTGTTGACTGGGCACAAACCAAGGCTTTGGAATATGGAATGTGCACATTACAATTCAATCCCAAATGCAAGTTTTATGACCCACACGCATCATTGATTCTCAGATATTCAGGGATGATGTATTTTGTGTTTGTAGACATGGGGAGAGTGGGATATCAGATTTTCCACATTCTTTTGTGTGGGGAAAATTACATGCAATGAATGTAAGGAACAAATGCACAGGACCACAGAAATGTTACAGCACAGAGGAAGGCCATTTGGCCTATCATGACTGCATAGCTCTCCAAACAAGAGTCATGACCAAGTGCCAATCTCCTGCCTTTTCCCCATACCTTGGCATATTGTCTCTATTCAGATAATCATCCAACACCCTCTTGAATGTCTCAGTTGAACCTGCTTCTGCCTCATTTCCACATCCAAACCATTTGTTGTATGAAAAAGTTTTAAATCTCCCATCATACTTGCTTTTTTTTAAAATCACTTTAAGTTCGTGGCCTCTCATTTTTGTCTTTTACAGGGGAAAGGAGGTGTGAATAAATTTGTTCCAGACAGAAAGTAATAATATGTTTGGCAAGACCAAGTTCGATTGTTCTCAAATAAAAGCAAAAGGTTACCTGAGTAAGTGATAATTACTATAATATGAAGGAGACTTAGCAGTTGTAACTTGAATGTAAGTTACTAGTTCTCCATTAAAGCAGTCGAGTTTATGGCCAGACGGAATGATTCTGTCACAGAGCAGAGGTAACGAGACCTGGGTACAACTTGCTGCAAAATTGATGAATTAGAGTCCAAACTTTAGTCACTGTGATTCATCAGGGAAGCACAAAGTTACCTGTTCACTTTGTTCCAGCTTTCAGTCACAGCATTTGGGTAAGGTTTTCATTTGATTTATTGTAGTCAGGTGTACCTAAGTACAGTGAAAAACTTTGTTTCGCAAGCAGTATTAACCCCTTGCCCATCAGATTACTGCCCAAGCTACGTGCAAATTGGCTTAGGGATAAGAAAATTAGGGAAGTAAACACCTGGCTAAGGGAGTGGTGTGAGAAAGAGGGATTCCAGTTCATGGGACATTGGTATCAGTTTTGGAACCGGAGTGATCTGTACCGATGGGACAGTCTCCACCTGAATCGATCTGGAACCAGTGTTCTACTGAAAAGGATAAATAGGGTGGTCACTAGGACTTTAAACTAGCAAGTCAGGGGAAGGGAACGGGAAAACAACAGGAAGTATGATATTAAATAAAAAGGTAAGCAGCAGGTTAGCATGTGTGCAGGAGGGTCTAATTACATGGCAGACTATGAAAGAAGTAAAAAGGGAAGATAATTCAGGAGATAGTATGAGAGATGTTGGGAATAATGACGATATGAAAATTAGCATAAGGGCACTTTACCTGAATGCTCGTAGCATTTGTAACAAGGTCAATGAGTTAATGGCACAAATCATTGTGAATGAATGTGATTTAGTAGCCATTATAGAGACATGTTTACAGGATGGTCACAACTGGGAGTTAATTTTCCAGGGATATCAGACTATTTGAAAGGATAGACAGGAAGGTAAGGGAGGTGGTGTAGCTCTGACATTCAAGGACGACATCAGGGCAGTGGTGAGAGATGGTATAGGTTCTATGGAGAATAAGGTTGAATCCATTTGGGTGGAAATTAGAAATTCTAAGATGAAAAAGTCACTGATAGGTAAGTTCTATAGGCCACCAAATAATAACATCACATTTAGGTGGGCAATAAACAGAGAAATAACTAATGCCTGTAAAAATAGTACAGCAATTATCATGGAGATTTTAATCTCCATGTCAATTGATCGACCCCGCTCAGTCAGGGTAGCCTTGAGGAGGGGTTCGTTGAGTATATCTGTGATAGTTTTCTTGAACAGTATGTAATGGAACCGACGAGGGAGTAAGCTATCCTAGATCCGGTCATGTGTAATGAGACAGGAATAATTAATGACCTCATAGTTGGAGATCCTCTTGGAAGGAGTGATCACAGTATAGTTAAATTTAGAATACAGATGGAGAATGTGAAGATAAAATCCAATACTAGGGTTCTGTGCTTAAACAAGGGAGACTACAATAGGATAAGGGAGGACCTGGCTAAAGTAGACTTGAAGCAAAGACTTTATGGTGAAACAGTTGAGGAGCAGTGAAGGACTTTCAAAGCAATTTTTCAACGTGCTCAGCAAAAGTATATTCCAGTGAAAAGGAAGGACTGTTAGAAAAGTGGTAATCTGCTGTGGGTGTCTAAGGAAATAAAGGATGCTATCAAATTGAAAGAGAAGGCATATAAAGTGGCCAAGAACAGCAGGGAACTAGAAGATTAGGAAAACTTTAAAGGTCAACAGAAAGCCAGAAAAAGAGCTACAAAGAAAAGTAAGATAGAACATGAGAAAAAACTAGCACAGAATATAAATAGCAAACGTTTCCATAAGTATATAAAACAAAAAACAGTGGTTAAAGTAAACATTAGTCCTTTAGAGGATGAGAAAGGGTATTTAATAATGGCCAAGGCATTGAATAGTTATTTTGCATCAGTCATCACAGTGGAGGACATTAATAAACATGTCAATAATTGATAAAGAGACAAAGGTAGGTGAGGACCTGGAAACAATCATTATTACAAAAGAGATAGTATTGGGCAAGCTACTGGAGCTCAGAGTCGACAAGTCTCCTGGCCCTGATGGAATGCAGTCAAGAGTTTGGTGCTGGAAAAGCACAGGAGATCAGGCAGCATCCAAGGAGCAGGAAAATTGGCGTTTTGGGCAAATGTCCTTCATCAGAAATGAGGCCCTCATTCCTGATGAAGGGCTTTTGCCTGAAACATTTATTTTCCTGCTCCTTGGATGCTGCCTGACCTGCTATGCTTTTCCAGCACCACAACCTTGACTCTAATCTCCAGCATCTGCGGGACTCACATTCGCCTGATGGAATGCTCCCAGGGTACTAAAAGAGATGATGGGAGAAATAGCAAGTGTACTTGTGGTAATTTTCCAAAATTCACTGGACTCTGGGGTAGTCCCAGCAGATTGGAAAACAGCAAATGTGACACCATTGTTTTAAAAGGGAATTAGACAAAAGACGCGGAATTATAGGCTGGTTAGCTTAACCTCTGTAGTGGGGAAGATGTTTGTGTCTATTATCAAGGAAGAAATAGCAAGGTACCTAGATAGAAATTGTTCCATTGGGCAGATGCAGCATAGGTTCATGAAAGGCAGGTCATGCTTAACAACTCCTTTGGAATTCAATGAAGACATTATGAGCAAGGTGGACAATGGGGACCCAATAGATGTGGTGTAGCTAGATTTCCAAAAGGCCTTCGACAAGGTTCTGTACAAGAGGCTGCTGCATAAGATAAAGATGCATGGTGTTAGAGGTAATGTATTAGCATGGATAGAGGATCGGTTGACTAACAGGAAGCAAACAGTGGAGATAATTGACTGCCATTCTGGATGGCAATCAGTAACTAGCGCTGTGCCTCAGGGATCGCTGTTGGTACCGCAATTATTCACAATTTATATGGATGATTTTGAGTTGGGGACCATGTGTAGGATGTCAAAGTTTGCAGATAACAATAAGTTGAGTGGCAGAACAAAGTGTGCAAATGACTATGAAACTTTGCAGTGGGACATAGATACTTTAAGGGATTGGGCAAAGGTCTGATAGATGGAATACAATGTTAATACATGCGAAGTCATCCATTTTGGTAGGAATAACAGTAAAAATGACTATTACTTAAATGGTAAAAAGTTGCAGCATGCTGCTATGCAGAGGGACCTGGGCATCCTTGTAAATGAAGCACAGAGGGTTAGTCTGCAGATAAAACAAGTAATTAGGAAGGCAAATATAAAAGAGATGGAATTTAAAAGCAGGTTACGTTGCACTGTACAGGGTGCTGATGAGACCACACACCTGGAGTACTGTGTGCAATTTTCGTCTTCTTACTTGAGAAAGGATGTACTGGCACTGATGGCTGACTCCTGCCCTCTAGTTCTTATGTTCCTATGTTCTATGGGTAGATCATAACAACAAAGACATACAGATCAAAGGGTGCTTAGAGAGAGCATGCAGGTTACACTGCACAGCAAATAAGCAAATCAAGATCAACATTAATTGAAGTTAGAGAATCCATTCTTTAGTCTAACAGCAGATTGAAAGAAGCTGTTCTTGAACCTGCTGGTGTGTGTGTGTGTTCAGGCTTCTGTCTCTTCTGCTTGATGGAAGAGGTTGGAAGAGAACATCACCAGGGTGGGAAGGGTCTTTGATGATGTTGGCAGCCTGTCCATGGCAGCGAGAAGCTTAAATGGAGTCAATAGATGGAAGGTTGGTTTTTGTGATGGTCTGGGCTGTGCACACAACTTTCTGTAGTTTCTTGTGGTCCCAGGCAGAGCAATTGCCATACCAGGCCATTATGCACCTGGTTAGCATGTTTCAATTTCCTAAGCTGCCTGAGGAAAAAGAAGCGTTAATGTGCCATCTTGAATGTGAATGTCACATCTGTGTGGGAAGTCAAGGAGAGATTGTTGGTTATCAGCACACCCAGGAACTTGACACTGTCAATCCTCTCAACCTTCGCTCCATTGATGTAGGTGTCCTAATGCAGTTGGTGGTCACAATAGGAGTTTGTGAATGCAAGGCAGGAATCCCGAAAGGACCAATGGAAGAGCCTTAGCATCTGAAATTACAATGTCCTAGGTTCTTCCAGCCTACGTGGATGCGAACAGAGACTACAGAATAGATAAGATAACCAGCATTCAGGGAGCCGTTCAATTTCAGTCGGAATTCAGGATAGATAAAAGGGATGGAATCTTTAAATGTGTCAGAAGCATTTCAAAGAAGATTCATTTGATTGATATCTGGGATGGGTTCATAGCCACAGAGTCAGAATCAGACAGCACGGAAACAGACCCTTCGGTCCAACCAGTTCTTGCTAAACATAACCCCAAACTAAACTAATTCCACCTGCCAGCTCTTGGCCCAAATTGCTCCAAACCTTTCCTATAAAAGTACTTATCCAAATATCTTTTAAACATTGTAATTGTACCCACATCCACCACTTCCTCAGGAAGTTCATTCTACACATGACCAACCCTCCATGTTGCGGCCCCCCCATTTCTATTTTTAAAATCCCTCTCCTCTCACCTTAAAAATGTGCTCCCCAGACTTGAAATTCCCCATCCTAGAGAAAAGACAACTACCATTAATCCTATCTATACCCCCCCATAATTTTACAAACTTCTATAAGGTCATCTCTCAACCTTGTATGTTCCAGTGAAAAAGGTCCCAGCCTATCCAACCTTTCTTTATAACTCAAACTTTCCATACCAGACAACATCCTGATAAATCTGTTCGGAAGCCTCTCCAGTTTAATAATGCCCTTCCTATAACTGAGCGACCAGAAGTGGACACAGTATTCCAGAAGAGGCCTCACCAATGTGCTGTACAATCTCAACATGCCTTCTAAACTCATATAATCAAATGACTGAGCAATGAAGGCAAGCATGCCAAACACCTTTTTAACCACCCAAAATTCAAAGAATTCTGTAGCTGAACTCTGAGGTCCCAAGGCCTATACTATTATGTTATGAGAGAAGGTTGAACTGGCTGAGTCTATATCCATTGGAATTTAGAAGAGTAAGAAGTGATCTCATCGAGATATATAAGATCTGGAGAAGATTTTCCAAAGTAAATGCTAAAAACATGTTTACCTTTGTGGGAGAGATGAGAACTAGAGGGTACTTTTGGCAAAAAAATAGAGCAGTCTTCCATTTTGAAGACATCTGAAGAGAGTTTTGTTTCTTTTAGATATGGATTGAGAGTCTTTGAAACACTCTTCCCTAAAGACCAGTAGAGGCAGATTCACTGATTATTTGTAAGGCAGCAGTAGCTGGATTCTTGATTAACAAGGAGAAGAAATAGGTCAGAGGTGGGAGGGAATGTGGACCCACGGCCACAATCAGCCTTGATTTAGTAGAATGGGAGAGCAGGCTATAGAGACTGAATGGCCTATTTCTACTCCTAATCCACGTGTGCATTTGCCCAATGTAGTGTAATCTGTAGCCAGGAACTGTGAATTCTGAAATTTGTGTTTACTGCCCAGGATTAAAGGCATCTTCTCTTGCAGCTGTCATGGTTCATATTGGTAAAAACAATGACTGCAGATGCTGGAAAACAGATTCTGGATTAGAGTGTTGCTGGAAAATCACAGCAGTTCAGGCGGCATCCTCGCATGGTTCATGTAGGTACCAATTGCAAAGAGAGTCAACTTTATCAGTCTCAGACTAAACTCTGCAATGTTGCTGAAGTTTCCAGGTTTTATGCACAGTAGATGACATATTAAATTCTTTATATTAAATTCTTTATATATATTCTTTATATACATTGATCAGATGTTTCAATGTCATTTCCTGCAGTACTTACACCAGGCGTTGTCTGTATTTATCCAGGGCCTTACTTATTTTTGTTGATTGTATGGCCTTGCTGCACCAATTGCCTGTTATGTTTCTATTCACGTGTGATTCTCGAGTTCTAATTTTTTACAAAAATACTTTAACTGAAACTGCTGATCCCTACTTAACCACTAACTAATTGAATCTGCTTCACTTTTATTTAACCCTTTCACTTTAAAGCTGAAGCCTGCAGATAGTTACTGATTTTACCTTCTTGTCTAGACTGTCTTGAATCCAAGATCAGTGTATGGCATAAAACCACATAATAAAAGACAGATGAGAAGGGATTTGGAAAGCTAAAGAGAAAGGACAATGCAATAGTGCAATGTAGTAACATGAACAATGATGGCTAATGCATGATACAAAAAGACAGAGCACATAAACATTAGACTGCATAAGCACATATGGTTAGAGAGGTGAAAATGGCTTTTAACTAACACGGAGAAAGATGATCAAGACTAAAGAAGACATAGAAATGCAAAGATAAAAGTTAAGGTAACAGAAAAGCAAATGGATGTGGGTAGAAACAAGGTGAGATGGTTAAGAATTTAACAGTAATAGAACATCAGAGTGCTGGAAATAATAATAAACAAATGATGGTGAAGTCATTTCACAGGTGTTCTAAAACTAAATCAAGTCCATTAAGACCTACAGACCATTAGACATAGGAACAGAAATAGGCCCATGGAGTATGCTCTGCCAGCCAATAAGATCATAGCTGATCTGATCATCCTCATCTCCACTTTCCTGCCTTTCCTCATAATACTTGGTCCCCTAACTGATTAAAAATCCGTGTCTCAGCCTTAAATGCAATTTATGACACAGCTTTGACAGCTGTCTACTTCATAGATTCACTCCTCTCTGAAAGAAGAAATTTCTCCCTATCTGTGTGAGATCAGTAAGTCCTTATTCTGAGATTTGGTCTCCTGTTGTTGGACTGTCCCACAGGAGAAACAACCTGTCTGTATCCACCTTGTCAAGTCCCCTCAGAATCTTGTATGTTTCGATATGATCACAGCTCATTCTTCTAAATTCCAATGAGTATAGGGCTATCTAATCCTCTCCTCATAAGACATTCCTTCTATACCTGGTGTTAGCCTAAAGAATCTTCTCTGGACTGCCTACAATGGCTGCATATTTTTTCTTAGGTAAGGGGATCAAAAACTCTTCACAATATCCCAGCAGAGATTTGACTAGAACCTTGTATAGGTTCAGTAAAACCACACTACTTTTATACTTCATTCCCTTTGAAATAAAGAACAAAATTTCATTTGCCTCCCTATTATCCCTGAACTTGGAAGTTAGATTATTACGAGGCTCCTAAATCCTCCCATTCTGTAGTCTTTTTCCTTGTAAATAATGTTCAGCTTCTCTATTCTTCCTGCCGAAATGGATTACCTCACAGTTTCACACATAATATTCCATCTGCTCAGGTTTTGCCCACTCATTAAGCTGTCTATGTTTCTCTGCAGACTTTTTTGTGTGATCCTCACCACTTACTTCTCACCTATTTTTGTGTCATCCACAAACTTGGCTATACTACATTAACTTTCCTGATTCAAATCATTAATATATATTGGAAATAGGCCCCTGCACTGATTCCTGTGGTACATTACTAGATACAAGTTGCCATCTTGAAAATCCTCATAATCATAACTTTCTGTCATCTACTAGTGAGCCAATTCTCTATCCATGCTAATATATCACATACAACATGATTGACTCTTATTAAGGAGTCTAACATGTGGTACCTTAACAAATGCCTCCTGAAAAATCCAAATATTTTACATCAACTGCTTCGCTTTTATCTATCTTGCTTGTTGTCTCCTCAAAGAATTCTAGTAATGTGTTTACCCTTTGTGAAGCTGTGGTGACTCTACTTGTAGGTCCACTCAGGGACAAAGGAGGGAATTTATGTGCAGAGGAAGTGGCTGAGATCCTTTAATGAGTACATTATGTTGGCATTCACCAAGGAGAAGGACATGGATGATGGTAAGATTAAGCCTTGATATTCTTGGGCATGTCAATATTAAGAAGGAAGTGTTGTTGGGTTTCTCAAAAAATATTAAAGTAGTTAAGTCCCCAGGGCCTGATGGGATCTGTCCCAGCATACTGAGGGAAGCAAGGAAAGAAATTTCTAGGGCCTTGACAGAGATCCTTGTATCCTCTCTGACCACAGAATAGTTTGTTTAAAAGGGGAAACAGGGATAATCCAGGAAATTATAGGCCAGTGAGCCTTAAATCAATAGTAGGACAATTATTGGAGAAGATTCTTAGGGACAGGATTTACTCATATTTAGAAAAGAAGGGATTTATTAGGGATAACTATCATGGCTTTGTATGGGGGAAGCTCTTGTCTTTTCAACTGGATTTATTTCTTTAAGGAAGTGATGAAGGTGATTGATGACGGGAAGGCAGTAATTGTTGTCTACATGGACTTTATTGAAACATTTTACAAGGTCCCTCATGGTTGCACAGTCCAGAAGATTAAGTCAGATGGGATCCACAGTAAGTTGATTAGTTAGATACAAACTTGGATTGTCGTAGAAGACAGAGAACAGTTGTGGAGGGACGTTTTTCTGACTGGAAGTCTGTGACTAGTGGTGTTCTATAAGGATCCATGCAAGACTGCTATTATTTATAATATATAAAGATGATGTGAATGAAAATGTAGGTGATCTGATTAGTAAGCTTGCAGACGACACTAAAATTGGTGGAGTTGTAGATATTGAGGAAGGTTGTCAAAGGATACAGCAGGATATAGATCAATTGGAAAGTTGGGTGCAGAAATGGAAGATGGCATTTAATACAGACTAGTGTGAGGTGATATATTTTGGGAGGTTAAATGCAAGAGGAAAATATTCAGTAAATAGCAGGACTCTTAGAAGTATTGAAATACAAAAGGATCTTGGGGTGCAAGTCCATAGCTCCCGGATAGTGGCAACACAAGTGTGAGGTGGTGAAGGCGGCTTTCAGCAGGAGAGGCATTGAGTATAAAAGTTGGTAAGATATGTTGCAGCTATGTAAGACTTTAGTTCGGCTACATTTAGAGTACTGTTTGAGATCTGGTCACCACACCTTTGAAAGGATATGGAGGCTTTGGAAAGGGCACAAAAGAGGTTTACCAGAGTGTTGCCTGGATTGTATTGTATTAGTTATACTGAGAGGCTGGAAAAATGTGGATTGTTTTCACTGGTGCATCAGAGGCTGAAGGGTGACCTGATAGAAGTATATAAAATTATGAGAGAGATGGCTAGGGTGCATACCCAAAGTCTTTTTCCCAAAATGGAAATGTCAAATACTACTGGTGAAAATGTCTATTCAGTTGAAAGTGAGAGGAGAAATGTTTAAAGGAAATGGGGGAAATAAGTTTTTGTTTTAAATACAGCGAGTGGTAGTTATCTGACACACTCTGCCAGAGGACTTGGTAGAAGCAGAGACAATCTCAATGTTTAATAGACATTTAAACAGACAAGAACAGGCAGGGAAGAGAGATATATGGAGCCTGTGCAGGCAGGTGGGTTGGTTTAGAATGGCATCATGGTGGGTGTAGAGATGGTGGGCCGAAAGGCCTGTTCCTGTGCTGTGCTATGTTCTAATTCTAAATATCACATTATTGTGTTCTTTATAATACAATCTAACATTTTTCCAATAACATACATTAAGCTAACTGGCCTATAAGTTCCCAGCTTTTTGGCTCCTCTTTCTAAATAAAGGTGTTGTATTGGAGGTTTTCCAAACCTTTTTGACATTTCCAGAATACAAGAATTCCTGGATGCTTGCTCCAGGTGCATCTGCTATCTTTGTAGCTACTTCCTTTAATATCCTTGGAATACATCCCATCAGGAAGAGGGTGTTCAGCCCTACAGTTTCCTTAGCAGTTTTTCCTCTAGTGATAGAGATTGTATTTATTTCCCCTCCTCTTGTTTCTTGATTATTTTACAACTTTGGAACGCTATTAGTGTTTTCTACTATGAAGGTGGATAGAAGGTATTTAAATCAACTCTTGTCATTTCCTGGCTCCTCCATATTGTTTTCCCAGCTTATTTTCTAAAGGGGACTATGTTCACTTTGGCTTCTCACTTCCATTTTATTGATTTAAAGCAGCTCTTTCTACCCACCTTGAAATTCCTTACAAGTTTATCCTCAAAGTTTATTTCCCTCACTTATGTTTTGGTAGCATTGTGTTGGTTTTTAAAGGGGGAGGTGGTGGCCTAGTATATCATCACTGGACTCCTACTCCAGACCCCCTGGTGACATTCTAGTGACCCAGGTTTGACTCCTGCCATGACAGATGGTGGAATTTGAATTCAATAACAATCTAGAATGAAGAGTCCAATGATAAACCATGAAGCCATTGTTGATAAAACCCATCCCGTTCACCAATGTCCTTTAGGGAAGGAAAATACCATACTTATCTGGTCTGGCCTACATGTGACTCCAGACCCAATGTGATTGACTCAACTTCCCTTTGGGCAATTAGGGACAAGCAATAAATGCTGGCCCAGCCAGCGATGCCCACATCCCATGAATAAGAAAATCTTCCCTATCCTTTGAATGATCACTAATGCTTGCCATGTTGAAAGAAAATCATATAATCTAATGCTATCTTAAGTTTTCTGGTTTACCATGATTGGTATATGCCTTCTGAGAAGGCTCTTTCCCTATCATGAACCATGAACAATTTTCTTAAATGTCTGCCATTGTTCCTCAGCTGTTTTGCTACTAGACTCCTTTCTCAGTCCACTCCAGCCAGCTTTGCCCTCATTCCTTTCTAATTAACTCTTATTTAAGCTTAGCACAGTTGCTTTTCTCTCAAACTGAATGCCAAGTTCAACCACATTATGGTCAATGTTTACCAAAAACACCCATCGGCAAAAGAAAGGATGAAAAAGGAGCCTAAGAAAGGAATGTCATATCTCAGGGCCAAGGGCCAATCCCACCTTCCACAAATACCTGCCAAATGAGAGACTGGTATTTTTTTTGGGGGGTGGGTGGAAATGCAGCTCAAGGGTGGAGGGCATCAGCCGCACAATGGCCCACAAACCCCATGACCAGTGACACAATTTCCTAGGTAGGCAATCATACTTGTTAGTGATTAATTGTCAAAAAGTTGGTGGTTGCTGTTGTTGAGGGGATTTTTTTTTACTCATTAAAAAAAAATTAAACATGCATCATTATATATCACAAGGGTTGGAGCCCTTGGAGGGCAAGCTGTCTTCAATACACTTTTTAGTTCTTCTTCATGGCTTCCTCTGTCAATCTGACTATCGCAATCAACACAAGGATTAAAAAAAGTTATGATTAATGCACTGTCTTTGTTATATGTCCTCATTATCTCCTAATTTATTCTCTGTCTCACTGCATAACTACTTTTAGACTAAAGACAACTCCTACCAATGCATTTTTCCCATTTATCTTTCTTACCTTATCCATACAGATTATCAGTCTTCAGATTCAAGATCATTCCTTGCAATTGTATATATTTTGTCCCTTACCAATAAGGTTACTACAAGAAAGAAACACCCTTTCTTTCTTGTCTGTCCTTTTGAAAAGGCAAAATATGCTATATTTAGTACCTAGCTTTCATTTCCTTGTAACCATATCTCTAATGAACATAAGATTATATCCACTAACCTGTCTTTGAGCAGTTAATTAAATCCCTCTTGTTGTGGTGACTACGACATACATTTACATAAAGCCATTTATTTTACCTTCACATTTTTCCCTTATAAACTGTTTTTCCACATATGTGCACTCCATCCCTTCCTGTCCTATTCTGATATCCTTATCCAAATAGCAATGCTATATTGTTGCCATAGCTTCTTCCTTGGCCCCTGATGACTTCACTGGCTCTTGTTATGACACAGGGTAAACTCACTCAATTTAGAAGAGCAACACAAAAATGACTTATCCCATGTAGTAATCTGTGAAAATTCAAGAGGCCAAGAACTAGTTAAAAGTAAAAAGTAACAACTTTATTTCTTAAAGCATAAGAGAGAATAATTAACTAATAACTATTTGCAACTCCTATATTTACTTTCCCTTCTATAATAGAAATCCAATAAAACCCTTGATTAAGATTTACCAAAATTCAAATTTCAAAACCAGGCAGATGTTGCATCTTCCCTTCATATCTCCTTCTGTAGATTTCCTTCTTTTGGGATTTCTCTTTCACAGGCGACTGATCAATAAAGGTATCGCTAAGAGCACTAATTTTCAGGCAGTCTGCATGTGCTGGTGACTTGGCGGTTTTCCCTTGCCTTATACCCTCAAAGCATCAGATTGTGTCATTGGCTTTGAAGATTGTCAATATACTAAATTCAAACTTGATTGGTGTTTTTGGGGTACAATTTAAACTGATTGGCCGAATTTGAATTTTTTGTGTTGTCTCCAGGCAACCCAGCTAATCTAGTTATTTAACCAAGTGTTACATTGTTACTTTATTCAAAATATTTGGTGCTGTGTCAGGTAGTTCTACTAGCTTTAAACTCTTAAAGGTACAGTACCCCTAACACCTTCATAACACTCTCCACACAAAGAATCATGATTTAGTGCCTTTTCTCCATACCATTGCATTTTGATCCTATTTAAGTAATCATCTAAAATTCTCTTGTGTGCATTAATTGAACCCGCCTCTACCACTTCCAGGCAATGCATTCCAGACCCAAAAGATTTGTTGTTTGAAAAGTGTTTCTCTCACAACACATTTCAAATCTGTGTCAATTCTGATTGTTATTCTATTGGTTTTAAATAGTTATGGAAAAAAGATGAAACTTATCAAAAAGTTAAAGTTCTAAATTGGAGAAAAGCCAATTTTGATGATATTAGGCAGAAACTTTATAAAAGGCAGAAGTAGGTACTGCAAATGTTGGAGATTAGAGTCAAGATTAGAGTCAAGATTAGAGTCACCAAAAGATTTGTTGTTTGAAAAGTGTTTCTCTCACAACACATTTCAAATCTGTGTCAATTCTGATTGTTATTCTATTGGTTTTAAATAGTTATGGAAAAAAGATGAAACTTATCAAAAAGTTAAAGTTCTAAATTGGAGAAAAGCCAATTTTGATGATATTAGGCAGAAACTTTATAAAAGGCAGAAGTGGGTACTGCAAATGTTGGAGATTAGAGTCAAGATTAGAGTGATACTGGAAAAGCACAGCAGGTCAAGCAGCATCCGAGGAGCAGGAAAAAAATCGACGTTTCGGACAAAAGCCCTTCCTTCATCAGGAATCCTTATAATATTACCTACACTTTTCATAAATAATGAACATTTGCAAAGATTAACAAAGCATTTTTGATGCTGTGAACTTGAATTCTAGCACTTTCAGGAACAAAGATAAAAGTTTACAGTGGAAAAACGAACAAGTAGACTTAACATGATTCCAATCTTGTGTTCACTAATTCTCTGTTATTCTCCACATGCGCGTGCACACATAGACCTTTTGTAAACAGAAACGTTATTTCAATCAGAAAAATGAAGGAGAAAACAAAATGGTCGCAACTTAACACTTGCTGACTGTGGTATGTGCAAATTGTAACCTAAAATGATTTTTCCTTTAATATTTTAGTATATTCTTGAGCAATTGAGAATCAATTAATGCTACTTTAAGATGTGCTGTATTATTCCGATATTATTTCTACCGAAATAGAATTGCGTCACACAGACTCGTTAGCAAAATTGTAGCCATGGAATTAAATAGACCGTGGTAGCATGGATACAAAATTGACAAAGTTAAAAGTAATGGCGAATGATTATTTTTCAAACTGCGGAGAACTAAACAGTGGTGACTCCAAGGGTCAGTGTTGAGATTACTATCCTTTCTTCATATATTTTCAGGATCTGGATGTCATTACAAAAGGTCATGATGCGGTGGTGTTGGACTGGGATAGGCAGGTGACGAGAGAAATCGAGGCTCTGGTAAAGAAAAAGAAGGAAACATATCAAGTATGGACAGCTGGGATTGAGTGAATCCCTGGAGGAGTATAAGGGCAATAGGAGTACACTTCAGAGGGAAATCAGGAGGGCAAAAGGGGAACATGAGATAGGTTTGGCAAATAGAATTAAGGAGAATTGAAAGAAATTCTACAAATTCATTAAGGGCAAAGGAGTAACTGGGCGATAATAGGGTCTCTTAAAGATCAATGAGGCTGTCTATATGTGGAACCATAGGAGTTGTGAGAGATACTAAAGGCATACTTCAAGTCAACATTTACTGTGAGTAAGGACAAGGAAGCTAGGGAATCTGTGGAAATAAAAAGTGATGTCTTGAAAAGAGTTCATATTATAAAAGAGGAGATGCTAAAAGTCTTAAAACACAAAGGTAGATAAAACCCCAGGACCTTATCAGGTGTACTCCAAAACTTTGGGGGAAGCCAGCAAAGAGATTACTGGGCCCTCTTGTTGAGATATTTTTGTCATCAACAGGCATGGTGATGTGCTGGAACACTGGAGGTTGCTTAATGTGGTGCCATCATTTATGAAAGGCTGTAAGGAAAAGCCAGGGAATTATGGACCAGTGAGACTTACGTGAGTAGTGGGTAAGTTGTTGGAGGGGTTTCTGAGGGACAGAATTTCCATGTATTTCGAAAGGCAAGGACTGATTAGGGATAGTCAGCATAGCTTTATGTGTGAGAAATCGTATCTCACTAACTTGATTGAGTTTTTTTTAAAAAAGAGGTGAAAAAGAGATGATAGAGGCAGAGTGCTAAATGTTGTTTATATGGACTCAGGAAAGCATTCAACAAGGTTCTACATGATAGACTGGATAGCGAAGCTACATAACAATGGATCCAAGGGGAATTAGCCAATTGGATAAAAAATTGGCTTGAAGGTAGGAGACAGAGGGTGGTGGTGGAGGTTTGCTCTTTGGACTGGAGGCCTGTGACCAGCGATGTTCCACAAGGATCGGTGATGGGTCCACTACTTTTTGTCTTTGAGATAAATGATTTGGATGTGAATACAGAAGGTACGGTTTACAGATGACACCAAAATAGGTGGTGTAGTGGATAGTGAAGAAGATTATGTCAAAGTACAACAGGACTTTGAAGAGTTGGGCTGAGGAGTGGCAGATGGAGTTTAATTTAGGTAAATGTGAGGTGTTGCTTTTTGATAAGGTAAATCAGCACAGGACTTACGCAGTTAATGGTAGGGCCCTGGGGAGTGTTGCCAAACAGAGACGTAGGGGTGCAGGTTCATACTTTCTTGAAAGTGGAGTCACAGATAGACAAGGTGGTGAAGAAGGCATTTGGCACACTTACCTTCATTTGCAGAACATTGAGTCTAGGAGTTAGGATGTCATGTTGGGGCTTTACAGGACATTTGTGAGGCCACTTGTAGAATACTGTGTAAAACTCTGATTGCCCTTCTATAGGAAAGATGTTGTTAAACTTGAGAGGGTGCAGAAAGGATTTACAAGGATATTATCAGGATTGGAGGGTTTGAGCTATGGGGAGAGGCTGAATACAAGGAGGTTGTTTTCCCCTGGAGTGTCAGAAGTTGAGTGCTGACCTTATAGAAGTTTATAAAATCATGAGGTGCATGGATAGGATAAATAATCAAGGTCTTTTTCTGAGAGTGCAGTGAGGCCAAAACTAGAGAGCGTAAATTTAAGGTCAGTGGGGAAAGACTAAAATGAGATTTAAAGGGCAACATTTTCATGCAGAGTGTAGTGAATGCATGGAATGAGCTGCCAGAGGAAGTGGTGGAAGCTGGTACAAATGTAACATTTAAGAGGCAACCAGATGGGTATATGAATAGGAAAGGTTTGGAGAGATATGGGCCAAATGCTGGCAAACGGAACTAGGGTCAGATTGGAATGTCTGAGTCCAAAAGTGTGGTGCTGGAAACGCACAGTCAGTCAGGCAGCATCCGAGGAGCAGGATAGTTGACGTCTCGAGCATAAGCTCTTCACCAGGAATGGTACCCCATGAAGAGCTTATGCTTGAAACGTTGACTCTCCTGCTTCTCAGATGTTGCCTGACCTGCTGTGCTTTTCCAGCACCACACTTTTGGACTCTGATCTCCAGCATCTGCAGACCTCACTTTCTCCAGATTGGGATGTCTGGTTGGCACAGAGGAGGAGGAGGACGTGCTGTATTTATCTATGACTATCTGCTCTAAGTAACCATGTCTCAGATATTTATAGCAGCTCATGAGGTTGTTCAGGTGGCAGTTCTTGGATATCTGAAAGTATCAATACAGAAAGGAATGAGGCTTAGCGGGGTTGGGATGGTGGAGGGTGGAGTGGAGTAGAAAGCAAGGCACCCACTGTCACCAGACCGGAGGCCATTGCATTCCCAATGGCATTGCTGCCAGGTTCTGGGAGATAAACCCAACTGGAAATATGTTTAATACTTGTTTGCACAGAGGAACTCTGGACATGAAGTGGCAACACGATGCCTAAAAAAACAACAACTTGGGCAAATCGTGGTTGTGACCCTTTGGGTTGAATATAGGAGTAATCAGATGTCCTGAAAACCTGCCATTTTGAATTTTACTTCAGACAGCACAGAGGAGACAAAAAAATTAAACTCATTCCTCACATCAGAATTAATTCTGCAAGTTCCCTGCTCTCTCATCAGCATACCAATATAATTGAATTTTGTCAAACTTTTGTGGCAAAGCAGCTGCAAAAATTGCAAAACTGTAAACTTGGCTGTACTGGTACGTCAGCAGTAAAAACATTGTAGACCCAGATCCTATTATTTGATTCTGAGCCTGAAAGCAATACAAATGCTACTTTTGCGTATTGGTCTTGTAAGGAACAATCCCTCTTCCTAAATAGCATCCATGATGTTCTGTTTGTATATGCACAGATTTAGCTGCTATAAAGTGTTCACCACACTCTTTAAGCATTTTTTACCTTGAATACATTCTAGCTGATCTATTGATGAGAAATGTAATTATTTTTCTTTGTTGAACTACACATCTTGGAATCTCCAAGAGAAGCACAGTGTAGATTTCTAGCACATTTTATTTAGACATTTATTGGGTTGAAGCATTTGAAAATTATTTCTGAATTGAATTCAAACGGAACTTTGACATAATTAACATTATTAATATTGGAAGTTTAATGAAAATGAATGTGCACTTTTTTGTCCATTAATTTCATGGAACGTGAGCATCATTAGCAAGGCCAACATTTAATGTCTATCTCCAAGTCTCTTGAGAAGGTGAAGGTGAGTGGATTTCTTCAACTGTTGCAGTCCATTTGGTCTGTATACACTCAACTGTTTGGAAGGGAGTTCCAGTGAAAGAGAAAGAACAGTAATATGTGGTGGAATCTTATAGGAGCCTTTGGGCCTTAGATTTAGTGCAGAATTAGAGAAGTCCAATAGAGCCCATCTGAATGCCTGAAGCACCTAACCCCATCCTTTATTCATTTCACAAAAGGTATTTTGAGTTCCTTGCTGGTCAGTAGTGAGTTATAAATCAGGAGGGATTATTGTTTGTTAAAAACCTAATTGACAGGCCAACTTGCCTCATTGACATTCACAAAATGCATTCATGCTGTATGCATTTATTTTCCCAGAATCCCTTTAAATTTAAATATCTGTTTTTCTTAATATAATATCTTATTTTGTGTCCAGGCTTTGTGGTTTTGAATGCTTGATATTTAATGTTTTCACAGTACATTGTTAACAAAATGGCTTGGTGGGTTAAAAGCGATTTGTTCATGTCTGTGCTGTGACATTGAAATTCTACAGTCAAATACAGAAATTCAAAGCTGTTCGAAAAACTTGCTGTATCTGCAGTTATCTGAAGAACAAAACAATATCTATCCAACCCATTTCAGGGAGAATGAGTTAACTAATCAAAGCATTTCTTAATAAAAATTGTGCAAATACTGAGCATGATAAATTCTCAGAGCTTGAGCATTCAAATTAGGCTGGCAGTAAAAATTCACCGCTGATTTGAAAGGGGCAAGGCAAATGTTTTGGACATAATTATGTCATCACCTCCTCTTTATTGTGAACAAAGACAAAAGTCACGTTACGTAATTTTTTTCAACCAAGTGGGACTTTTCTTTTAAACACTTTGTTGTTGACTTTCACAGATATCAGAACTGTTATGGACCAGATCAAATCCTCTCCAAACATAAAAGAGCTAGCCTCGACCCCATCTTTTATCTTAAAGTCAACTGTAAGGCACTATGTTCCTGTTGCAATTTCATTTGTCAAACTACTACACTTTAAGCAAAACACATTTTATTCTTACACCATAGTAAAGGCTCAAACAATAAACAACAGTATTGGCATAACTTTAACTCAATCCAAATACATAAAATAATATTTTATCTATTACTCATCAACTATTCAAATGTCACAGCATCCCATAAACACACCCTTGGCAAAGACAAATTCAGCAAAACAGATTTCCCACACTTGCTGTCTCCTCCAGCCCAAGAGATGGAACATTGACAGATGAATCTACAGCAGAGAGAGAACTCCAGCTTTTGTAGCAGCAGAAGGAGAGCCATATCTAGCAGCTTTAACTCCAAAACCCCAACTTCATTAACTGAAAGCAAAACTAAAACCCTGGATCTGTGAGATCCTAATTCCATCATTTCATGCTTCTTTTGTCTACTATAAAAGAAAAACCCAACTTGGTTTAGGAAAAAAAATTACAAGTCATGACTTTTGTCTTTGTTTGTTCTAATAAAGTGGGGATGATAACAATTATGTCCAAAACATTTTACTCCACTTTCCATAGAGCAGACATCTGGGTGCCAGGTTTATAACACTCTTCTTCAAGAGGGATAGGACAGACAAATCTCTCTTAAAGGCACATGTTGTCACAGGGGCATATCTTCGGAGAGTAATTTTCTTGAAATAAATTTCAATGTTTCAAAATTCCAATCTTCCTTACTTTCTGTAAAGTACCAATTCACTCGAATAAGCATTTAATATGAGCAAATTTATCATCTGGAGTTAAAGATTCACCCATATCTCAAAGTAATATTTGAAAGTTCACTCTGCCAGAAGTGAAATGCCAAATTTGACAATTCAATCTTAAACATTCTGAAGGTAACAATTTATCGAAGAGTCTTCCTTTTAAACTAAATACAAACCAGATAGCTTTTAATTACAGTTGCATGGTACACAATTGAAGAAAGGTGAATCGAGCCATGTGACATCATTTATTTCCTCTTCTTTGAAAAGACGAGTTAGAACTAAGAGGTAAGTTCTCAAGAATTCTTCAACATTCTGACTTAAAGTAAACATATCATAGCAGTTTGTGTATGCCAATATTGATAACTCCTTAAATAGAATTATCATAATGACTTCACTATCCTTTAATTAACTTGCATTAACAAAACTTGCAATAGATTACATTACATTACAGTGTGGAAACAGGCCCTTCGGCCCAACAAGTCCACACCGACCCGCAACCCACCCATACCCCTACATTTACCCCTTACCTAACACTACTGGCAATTTAGCATGGCCAATTCACCTGACCTGCACATCTTTGGACTGTGGGAGGAAACCGGAGCACCCAGAGGAAACCCACACAGACACGGGGAGAACGTGCAAACTCCACACAGTAGTCGCCTAAGGCGGGAATTGAACCCGGGTCTCTGGCGCTGTGAGGCAGCAGTGCTAACCACTGTGCCACCGTGTCACCCAAAGTCCCAGGTTCGATTCCAGCCTCGGGCGACTGTCTGCGTGGAGTTTGCACATTCTCCCTGTGTCTGCGTGGGTTTCCTCCGGGTGCTCTGTTTTCCTCCCACAGTCCAAAGATGTGCAGGTCAGGTGAATTGGCCACGCTAAATTGCCCATAGTGTTAGGTGCATTAGTCGGAGGGAAATGGGTCTCGGTGGGTTATTCTTCGGAGGGTCTGTGTGGACTGGTTGGGCTGAAGGGCCTGTTTCCACACTGTAGGGAATCTAATCTAAACTCTTTTTTAATCTGCAAGAGTCAGAACGACATGATAAAATCCATTACTGAATAGCCAGATCTGAAACATAATTTGACAGGTTTTCAAACTGACACAGGCAACACCTCATTCATATCCACACTTTCATATTCCCACGTATCCCAGAAATATAACTTATAAGATGTATCCCCCAGATCTTGAGGACTAAGGGAAAACACAAAAGTAAAAGTGATGTTTAATAAAGTTTCCTGAAAGCTAACAGCCTACTATGCAAGTTTGAAATCTCAAAGTGCAGATTCATCGGAATGGAAAAAATTACTAGTCCCCAACTAAGGTACAGTCAGGCTCAGGGATAGAAAAGAGAAAGTTGTGACAAGTAATTTAGTGCCCCAGCTAGAAAATGTTTTTTCTAATCTTACTACTTACCTAGATTCAAAAATAAATTCTCCTCTTCATCCTTGGATGCTAGACCAGACTTTGAATCCCCACCCAGTTTTGATTTCATGCAGTCGATACCTTGGTGCCTGCCCAACTGCAATAACCAATGGCCCAGCCATGGGCTGATGTGCAGTTACTTCTGCACAGACAGAGGTGCATTCCTGACACACAACAAAGCATCCTTTAACAGGCACAAGAATGCACTCCAGATATCCCTTACCAAGTTCCCAAACCAAAGCTCCTCGTGCCTCTAATTCTTTTTCCATTTACAGGATGTCACTGGCCAGACCAATATTATCATTTTCCATAATCTGCCCAGAGGGTAGTTGAAATTCAACCACATTAAGACTGGGTAAGGATACCAGGTTTCTCCCATAAAGGGCATTAGTGGAACAGTTGGTTTTCCCTGACAATCAGCAATGGATCAGTCATCATTAGACTCTTAACTCTAGACCTTTGTTGATCTCAAATTCTACCATCCACTATGACAGGAATTGAACTAGATCCCCAGAACCCTACCTGGATCTCTGGATTAATAGCTCAGTAAAAGTACCTCTGTGGGAACCTATGGGTCAAATATGACCTTATTGTTACTGTTACTCTGCAATGGGTAAGCATTAATTTATTTAGAATAATATTTACTTAGAATAATATTATTCGAGGGCAAATCCAAGTCATGGCACCATGTTTTTTTTATTAGGGGGGATTTTCTCTTAAATCATCTCAATTAATAAAAAACAGACAGACATTTGGAACCTTCACCAAATGGATATTTCCGAGCTGTTTTATAACATTAATTTTATACTGCCTCTACATAGGCGTTACATTTCAATGTACCAATTACCAATAATACATGTGATTTCACTCATCCAATCAGGCTCAAATTCCATTTATGATGTCTGAACAGTAAATTAACACCTGGTCACTTGCATAGGTAACTCCTCAGTTACCTGGTTTTCCTTCGGCTTCTCTACTACAAGGGGCG
The DNA here is from genome assembly GCF_004010195.1 of Chiloscyllium plagiosum. Taxonomy (NCBI): domain Eukaryota; kingdom Metazoa; phylum Chordata; class Chondrichthyes; order Orectolobiformes; family Hemiscylliidae; genus Chiloscyllium; species Chiloscyllium plagiosum. The sequence goes on along the minus strand of NC_057710.1, from coordinate 75,934,353 downwards.
TCACTCCCACCTTCGATCCTGCTAGGTGGTTTCTAAGAACTAACTGTATCCCTGGAATAGACACTCTTTCAACAACTCCCACTGTCACTTCCCCAGTCTTGAATGGACTTTCCAACCTGATCCTACACAGGAAATGTTAAATCTCTCTCTGGACTTGTTGGGCCGAAGGGCCTGTTTCCACACTGTAATGTAATCTAAAAACTCCCACTGTCACTTCCCCAGTCTTGAATGGACTTTCCAACCTGATCCTACACAGGAAATGTTAAATCTCTCTCTCTATCTATTCTGCAGATTATCACTCTCTCGAGTAACATTTCAGACAGAGTGCAAATAGTTTCATCTCTTACTATTAGAGACTGACTAGATCCCATATCACTCAATATTTTAACATCTCTCCCTTCTCCCCTTGTTCTTCCTGAGTAAACCTTACCCACGGAGGTGACGTTGGTGTAAAGATCGGGTGCTATCTCACTTCCCAGCCCTTGTCTAGGTTGTGCGTTCTCCTGCAGCTCCTCAACTTCTTTTGGAAATTCCCTCACTACCTCAACTAATCCCCCTGATTTCACGTCCTTTAGCACATCCTTTTTTCCCAGTATCTTTCTTCAACCACCAGCACTGACTTTGTGTGTCCCACCTTATTACAGTGAAATCTCCTGAGGCCTTTCACCCTTTTGGGTCCCTTTTTTCACCTGTGGTAAGCTATTCCCAGTGTGATCTATTTTTTGTGTCACAGTAAAGGATCTCGCTCTTTCCCAATTTCTATCCCTCACGGAATGAAATTGCTGTCAGAAGCTAAATTTCGATTTATGCACTAATGCTAGCTCTTCTCACTGTTTGAACTTGCTGTTCCTCAACATGAGCTCTTATCATTTCAGGAAGTGAGTTTTTAAACTCCTCCAGCAGAATAATCTCTCAGAGCCTCATATGTCTCTTGTATCTTTAATGCTCTCGCCCATCTATCGAAGTTGCTATGTTTAATTCTTTCAAACCCGACATAAGTCTGACGTGGTTCCTTTTTTGTTTCTGAACTGTTGTCTATATGTCTAAGAATTGGTACCAGAAGCAGTCAAATAGTTTGTTTGACATCTTCAAAATTTCATGACACCTCATCTGACAAAGCTGCAAGTGTCTCACTCGCCCTGCCTACCAATTTGGTCTCTGGCCAATTCATCTGCCTAGCCAGTTTCTCAAAAGAAATTTAAAAGTCTTCTACATCTTTTTCATCAAACTTTGGTAATGTTTTGACATACTTGTATATATCCCTACCAAGCCTTTGGCTTCAATAGGTTTGCTCATCATCACTTATACTCCTCACTAAGCCTACCTTCTACCTTCCCCTCCATCCTGTTACGTCAACTTTCCTGTTTAATTGCCAACTTCTGAAGTTCAAGCTCTCTCTATCTCTTTTTCCTCTGCTAGGAATCTTCTTTCCAGTTCTCTTTCCTGTAATTCCAGCCTCCTAACTTCACTTTCTAACTCCAATTATCCCATCTGCAATTTAATTTTTCTAACTCCACTACACTTGCCTGTTTCTCTGATATACTTAAGTGCTTGACTAACTCCAATACAATTTCAGGTTTCCTCTTATCCCTAGTTAAACTCAATTTTAGCCTCTCTGCTAATTCTAAAATGTTCTCCTTTGTCTGTCTTTCTAAACTTTCTCAACAAACCTGGGAAGCATCTTCATATTCCAAAAGCTATTTAGCAACGTTAAGAACTATTTTCCCACTTTTAGTTCAACCAACAACAAGCCACCAAAATTAAACAGATTTTCCACTTCACAAAATTTTATTTAAAGATCTAGGACACTAATCCCCAAATCTGTTTAAATCTGCTGGATCTGGGACCTTTTGTACCCCAAAATCTGTTCAGATCTGTCTGAATCCATTCAGATCCATCCAAATCCCAGATCCAGGATTCACGCCCCAGTCTGTTACAAAGTGAAGGTCAACAGCCCTCAGATAAATAAAACCGAAACAGCCAGACAGGAGCACCTCACCTTGTAATCTGAAAAAGGAGTGTGACAAGGGGTAAAACCTACCTCTAACCCCCACAATCTTTTATAAAGGAGTGGTTAAATGAAATTCGAATTTGTGTATGTGTTTCAGAACCAAATGTTACATTTTTAATTTTTTAGCACACTCTGTGCCTCTCTAGGCCCATGCTAGCTTCCACTCTCTTAAAGGTACAGTGTACACCTATACCTTCGTAACACGTGTAAACCCTGCTATCTAAAAAGAGTAACTTGTGCCCCCAACCCATTTCCTCCTTGCTCCCCCAGTGCTCCCAAATGTCTCTCAAAGACCCACACCAGCTCCTCTCTGCGCCACCCACTGCTGCTCTCACAACTTTGGAGTCACGGCAATGTTCAAGCTACATACAGGGATCCCAATGGGATAAAGGTTTGGGAAGCCGAACTGAGGAACTGGCAGTAGACAGTGAAAGTGTTGCACCAATCTGGGATATGCTGTTACAAGCCCAAGTGTGACTGACTTTCACAGCCCAAAGCCTGCAGAGAAAAGTCATGAGACCTCCAACTCCTGACAGCAGTCCAGCTGAGGGAGCAGCTGAGGTGGTCAGGTCTTGGACCATTAATGGCTACAGCCTGGAGCTAGAGCTTGCGAGCAGTCTGAGTAACCAAAAGCTGTGGCCAGGCCTGGGGAGGAGTGTGAAGAGCCAGAGCCTTTTTAAAAAAAATGCACTCACGAGATGGGGCCAACTTTTATTCCTATCCCCCATTGCCTTTGAGGAAGGCCACGGTGAGTTCTATACTTGAACTGCTGCAGTCCATTTGGTGTAGATACACCCTTAGCCTCTTATAGTCCAGGGAAAAAAGCCCCAGTTTATCCAACATCTCCAGATTACTGAGACTGACGGGCTTAAGTTACATCCTTGTAAACATTTTTTTCAACCCTTTCCAATTTAATAACATCCTTCCAAGAGCAGGGCAACCAGAATTGTATGCAGTACTCCAAATGTGGCCTGACTAATATCTTGTATAGCTTTATCATGATGTCCCAACTCCTGTATTCAGTGAGGAGAAAGTGAGGTCTGCAGATGCTGGAGATCAGAGATGGAAATGTGTTGCTGGAAAAGCGCAGCAGGTCAGGCAGCATCTAGGGAACAGGAGAATCGACGTTTCGGGCATTAGCCCTTCCTGAAGAAGGGCTAATGCCCGAAACGTCGATTCTCCTGTTCCCTAGATGCTGCCTGACCTGCTGCGCTTTTCCAGCAACACATTTCCATCCTGTATTCAGTGCTCTGATCAACGAAGGCAAGTCTGCCAAATGCCTTCTTTACCATCCTGTCTACCTGTCCACTTAGTTATATTACTTTGCTCTCATCCTTATGGCTAAGTTGTAAACAGCAGAGTTTGTATGCAGGGCACAGAGCGCAATTGAAGATGCCATGCCATTGACAAGAGGTGACTTATCGCTCTCCAAAGAAATATGGCAAATTTGTATTCTGGAGAGAGTAAAAAGAGGTACGGAAAAAATTATAAAATTATGGAATGATCACCAAAAATGCATGATGATTAATCACCCTGCTCAAACTCCTACACACCTCCTATGGCCCATTAAATCATATATAATCTTAACATGTTAACTTATGCAACCCACCCACCCCATATACCCTATGCAAATCCTCTTATAAAACTAATTTCTATTCATATTTCACATTAAAGACAGTTAGATCCTTTAATTGCCTCATTAAGCTACCAAGTAAAATATGAAGTCCGACCCTTCTGCTGAAATAATTGTAGCTTTTGCAAATCAACCAAATACACATTAAGTACCTTTAGGGAAGTGTCAATAAACTACTATTGAAAATATTAAAAAGAAGCTTTTTAAAATTCCTCTGACCACCTGCAGCCTTTTTGTTTAGTGTTAAAGGGCTGAGATTTAAATAACTTCACATCAAGATGTTATCAGTCCTCCAAGAGCCTTCACATCCATCTCAATGTATGGTTAAAGCCCGCTTTAGTAGCCAAAATGAGGTTTGTTTGAAATCAGTGTTCAAATAACCCTGCTGAATGTAAGTTTCCTATTGCTATGTATTATACTCTGCCCCTTTCCCTTAACTATAGAAATTAGATTTGTTTCACATGTTGAACCAAAAACAGAAAGTGCTAGAGAAACCTATAGATCTGGCAGCATCCATGGAGAGAAAAACAGTATTAATGTTTTGAGTCTAGTGACCCTTCATCAGAACTTAAAATAGCTGGGATGGGTGGTATTTATGCTGATGATGGGGTGAGGGGAGTGAATAGATGGTGCCCAGAGACAGAGAGAGCAAGAGAGGTGGATAGACAGACAAAGATCAGCAGTGATGGATAGGATGGAAGCAGTGAAGTCTTCTTTAAACCTAACACCTTTAAAATGACATTTCTTCCTGAAAACTCCACTCAGAACACCACGTATCTGAAAAATGCAGTCACTTCTGAAGGCCATCCTCTCGATGGCTTGTCTCCACAATGGTGGCCTCATAGCTGTGGCTGATCTTTTGACAACTTTAGCATTCTTCAGTGTGTGCCTTGAGATGTCACAACCTTCTTGTACATGCAAGTGTGACAATACGTTTTCCCAATGGGTCTGCTGGCCTGATGTCACTGCAGCCCTAAGAATAGGCTTTAATCAGCAGAGATCCCAGAGGCAGGTTTGTAATTGATTCATATTGTGAAGATCCTAACTCAGCACAGCCATTTCTAGCTTTGGAATCCAGAACTCAGATGAACAATGGTTTCATGATACACCAGAAAATTTCAGCCTTTCGTGAATCTCAAAGTTCGTAATATCATGCAACTGGCAGAATTATAGTAAGTTAATTCAATTGACCTTCATTTTTTGGTCTAATTATTTTTCTAACTCTAAGTGATTAATTTAAGGACTAGATCTTGTATGTTGTTCACACATTGGGAGTAAATCCTAGGTTTAAAACTCACACTATTATAATCGATGGATTTTGTCTTTGAACCTATTTTTCATAGCCAGAAGTAGTATTAACAGAGTCTGGTAAAGTCTTTGCAGAATGTCCAAAGGTGCACATTATATTCTGAATGTTACTTAGCTATTAGGCTGGAGAAAGTCACATTAATGTACTTTAGTTTAATCACATGCATTAGACTCACCTCAGGCCTGTCATATAGCAAAATGACAAAGACGACGAGCTTTAAAAAAAGGAAAGAGAATAGATCAAATAGTTCAATCATTTCAAAAATATTTTCTAAGTGCTGCAATCTCACACAGAAAGCTTGTGTAATGGGTAACTATGACAACTGAGTGCTATATGATTGAGAGTGTGTATTCCAACCAGCTTTGTGCTTGTTAAGTGGCTGAATTATAGGAGTAGACTCCTGATGCACCTTGGCTGTGTGCCATGATGAGTAACAGAGTAGACAAGCAGCAGCCTGGAAGAATACAGCAGGCCAAGCAGCATCAGTAGATAGAGAAGTCAATGTTTCTGGTGTACATAAGGGTTACACCTGAAAATCTGACTTCTCCACCTCCTGACGCTGCCTGGCTTGCTGTGTTCTTCCAGCCTCCTGCCTGTCTACTTTAGATTCCAGCATATACAGTGTTTTTTTGTCTCTATGATGATTAACAGGCCAGTCAGAGGAAATAGTTTTTCACTGGTGTGAAAACAAATCTTTTAACCGCTGAGCATGAACACTCTTTAAAGTTTGTACAACATTGAAATATCTTGTATATTTATTGTGCTTTTGGTTAAGAAACTTTTATTGTTAAAGATTTCAAATCACAAAAAGAAGCCATTTGGTTCATTGGAATGTGCCTATCATTGCATCCAATTATTTCTGAATGAGATGAGAGTTTTTCCCTTCTTGAATCTGAAGACCATTTGATGTGTTGACTGCTCTTTGAGCAAGCAATTTCTGGTATGATCTCTGAATTTATCATTAACTTTCCCAATCTTGAACTTTTGCCAATCTTTGTTCTTAAAAAAGGTAAATTTTTGTATTTATGTAAGACATATAGCTCATGAATTGCATGTGAACAATAGTCAAATTGTGTAGGCAAACACAACAACCAATTTGCACATAACTCAGTCTCCTAAATAGCAATAAGCTAAATATCAAGTTTATCTACAATATTTTTTCACGGTGCTGGTTTAGGATAACTGCTGTTTAAAGATACCAGGAGACCTGCCAGCTCACCCTTAAATATGACCACAGGATCCTTTGCATACATGTCCACAGAAACAAATTCCAACTTAAAAGGTTACAGAAAATACCAAATAAAAACCAAAAGAACCGTGGATGCTGTAAATCAGAAACAAAACAGCAATTGCTGGAAAAGCTCAGCATATCTGGCTGTATCTGTGGAGAGAAATCAGAGTTAACGTTTTGGATTGAGTGACCAGAAGTTCTGAGGAAGGGTCACTCAAATCAGAGTTAACATTTTGGGTTGAGTGACCCAAACCTCGGAACTTCTGGTCACTCGATCCAAAACATTAACTCTGATTTCTTTCCACAGATACAGCCAGATATGCTGAGCTTTTCCAGCAATTGCTGTTTTTGTTTAAATACACTACTTCTGAGAGTACAGTGCTCCTGATGTGTCAGCTCAGATAATATATTCTGATGCCTCTGAGATTAAAGCTTCTACTTTTATTTCAAGTATTATTAATTTTACCTTTTGAAAGTCCATATCTATAACATTGACTGCATTACCCCTGTCCATCCTCTCTGGTGCTTCTTCAAAAAGCACAATCACAAGAGTCAAGCATGAATTTCCATGAACAATCCTCTGGGAACTTGGTTGGATATTCCAATTTGCAAGAAAACACTCCATTTGACCCCAGCCAGTATCCCTAGCTCTGCTGAAACAACTCTCAACACTCTGGGTTCTGTTCACCAGCCTCCTCTCCCCAGCTCATCGCCCCTAACGATGCCTCCTCTTACTCTTACTTAGGCCTGAGAAGAGGAGAAATTTCTTCACACAGAGAGTTGTAAGTGCATGGAATTCTCTGCCACAGAAAGTGGTTGAGATCAAAACATTGAATATTTTCAAGAAAGAGAGTTAGATATAGTTCTTAGGGAACAGGTACTGAATTGGATGATCAGCCACGAGCATATTGATTGGCAGAGCAGATACGGAGGGCTGACTGATCAACTTCTGCTCCTATTTTCTGTTTTTATCCTGCTTTTCAATCTCTTGCCCAGTTCCCTAAACTCTGTTTTCAGGACATATATATAAAATTGATATTGATACGGACTGCAAACTTTGTTTATGAACTCTCTTTCACACACTGCTCCAAAAGACAAGATCTCTCTTCATTTGTGTCTGAACACGTGGTGCCTAATTTCAAAACACTTCCTCCTGGTTCTGGACACCCCCATTAGAGGGAACATCTTTTCAATGTCCACTTTGTCAAGGCCGTTCAGGATATCACGCAACTCAATCAAGTTACTTCTCACACTTCTAAACTCCAGTGGAAACAAAAATCAGAACTCTAATTAAATCTGAATTGAATATATTCAGTGACTCTATTCCAACTGCTGTGTCATGAAGAGGATTTCAAGACCAAAAACCCTCTTAGAGGATTCTCACCTCTATTTTACATGGGACAGTGGCAAACTCACTCAAGTGGGTAGTGACAGTGTATTCTTCAGAGCCTGGTGTCAATCAAAGGGAGATGAGTTTCTTTAGTTGTACCCAATGCACACTTGAAAAATTCCTGCTTGAATTATAGAGCTACCAGCCAATCAGATTGGTTGGCAGCTCTCAAAGGTAGGACTTCTGCCGAAAGGTGGGAGTAAAAGGCTCATGCTCAGGGAATTAATACCCTGTGGAGCTTGAAATGGCTGCTGGATAAATCTGGATTGGGGAGGATCCTGGATTGGCCCCTGTCAACTCTTTGGGCAGCCAGGTAGGAAACTCCATCATTGAAAAATACTGTCTACAGTGAAAGGGGGAAATAGTTGAGATACTGGATGGATGAACAATTTAGAAAGGCTGGATGTATTTCAGTTGACAAGTCACCAGGATCATATGGAATATTTCGGAAAATAATGACCTGAGTAAGGATGGAAATTATTCCTTAGATTGGGGGAGGGGATGAGGGTTGTTTTTGGCAGGGTTGAATGAGCACTGGAGAATTGCAAATGTTATACTCTTGTTCAAATTGATATAAAGATAAACTAAGGAACTATACACCAGTCAACATCACTTCATGGACCAGAAACAATAATCTCTGGCAAAATTAACAGTCACTTGGAAAAATGTGGATCAGTTAAGGATATATTAGACAACCTTGTTAAATGCAAATTGTTAACTAACAAGTTTTTGTTTTCATGGAACGACAGAGAGGATTGAGGAGGATGAATGAAGTCGATGCTGTGCTCATGGTTTTCTTTCGAAGAAGTGTGACATCTGAGGCAAGCCAGAAAAAAAACCGGAATCAAATGATTAAAAAGGACAGAAGCAATGGGCTGAAAAATGGCAGATGAAGTTCAGTCTGGATAAATGTGAGATATCGCATTTTGGTAAAACAAACAAGGGTCGGGCATATACAATTAATAGTAGGGCCTTGGGAATTGTTGAGGTAAAAACAATGGCTGCAGATGCTGGAAACCAGATTCTGGATTAGTGGTGCTGGAAGAGCACAGCAATTCAGGCAGCATCCGAGAACAGGCAAAATCGACGTTTCGGGCAAAAGCCCTTCATCAGGAATAAAGGCAGAGAGCCTGAAGCATGGAGAGATAAGCTAGAGGAGGGTGGGGGTGGGGAGAG
>NC_057710.1:75900144-75924700 GCF_004010195.1 Chiloscyllium plagiosum | reverse complement strand
ATTAATGGAGATGGAGAGGTCCAGGAAGGGGAGGGAGGTGTCAGAGATGGTCCAGGTAAATTTAAGGTCAGGGTGGAATGTGTTGGTGAAGTTGATGAATTGCTCAACCTCCTCGCGGGAGCACGAGGTGGCGCCAATGCAGTAATCAATGTAGCGGAGGAAGAGGTGGGGAGTGGTGCCGGTGTAATTACGGAAGATCAACTGCTCTACGTAGCCAACAAAGAGACAGGCATAGCTGGGGCGCATACGTGTGCCCATGGCTACCCCTTTGGTCTGGAGGAAGTTGTAGAATAGAGGCACCTAGGGGTTCAGGTACATAATTCTTTGAAGTTTGTGTACATATAAACAGGGTGGTTAAAAAGATATTTAATACACTTGACTTTATTGCTCAATCTTTTGAGTATAGGAATTGGGAAGTCATGTTGACGTTGTACAGGACATTAGTGAGGCCTCTTCTGGAATACTGTGTGCTGTTCTGATTGCCCAGTTATAGGAAGGATTTATTAAGCTGGAGAGAGTTCAGAGAGATTTACCAGGATGTTGCCAGGTATGGAAGGTTTGATTTATTAAGAAAGGCTGGGACTTTTTTCACTGGAGTGTAGAAGGTTGAGAGGTGACCTTATTGAAGTTTACAAATTAACGAAGGGTATAGGTAGAGTTAATGGTAGTTGCCTTTTCCCTAGAATGGGGGATTTCAAGACTAAGGGACATATCAGGGGCAAATCTTTTATACGGAGGATGGTTTGATGTGGAATGGACTTCCTGAGGAAGTGGTGCATATGGGTACAATTACAATGTTAAAAGGACATTTAAATTAGTACGTGAATAGGAATGGTTTGGAGTGATGTGGGCCAGGAGCAGGCAGGTAGGATTGTTTAGTTTGTAAATACTTTCAGCAGAGACTGGTGGGACTGAAGGGTCTGTTTCCATACTGTATGATTCTGTGACTCTATACAGACAGTCCTCAGGGAGCAGTGCTGAGCTGTTGTTTCTGAGACTGGAGAATGATATACAGTGGGATTCCACAGGGACTAGGATCACTGCTTTCCTTGATCTATAGTAATGAGCTAGACTTGGACATGTAGGGCACAATTGCAAATGTGGGAACATTGTGAAATGTGAGAGGGATAGTGATAGACTTCAAGAGAGCATAAACACTTGTGTAATGGGCAGACATGTGGCAGATAAATTTAGTGCAGAGAAGTATGAAGTGATCCATTTTGCTAGAAAGAATGCAGAGTGGAAATATTAAATAACACTTATTCCAGACACTGCATGAAAGTCTTGTTTGCACATGAGTAAACTGTATGAACTTGCAAAGAAGCTGGTAATGTCATCAAAACTGGAACCCGCAAAATCAGTGCCCACAAATGCAACACCATGAACTAATACAGTGAAGAATCATATGATACAGTCAAAATAAAGGCTGCCGAAAGAAATTACAAATTCCTTACCAAATCAAAAGGAACTGTGCTAGCTAAATCCAAATGTTAACAATATCCATAAGTCAGTCAGTCTGTTCAGACTGAATCTGGAGGTTATTTAGCGTAGCTGTCAACATTATGCATGCCCTCTCCAAAGCCATGCAGATTCTGTCTGAACGAAATCTCTGGAGATGAAGGAATTAGCTGCCTACAAGGTGCTCTGTCTCATTCCAAGTCATATCATACATTTATGTATTGCTGATGTGATTGCTTATGAGCAAATGGAGACTGGTAGTACATGTGGCAGTGTACTCCTAGCGTTGTGCAGTCAATAATGCAGCCATAAAACCAATGGCACAATTCTAATGTGGGTGCAAGAAGAGAAAGATAAATTAACGAATTCATTGAAGAATTAGTAGACAAAGGGGCAATGTAACAAAAGGCAAATGTCAAGGAAGGTTAACAAATTTAATTAAAAATATTGCTGGGAGGTGCTGATGATGTATTCCCCAATGAGTACCAGAAGACAGGGCATGTAGTTTTTGCATGGACATCCAGGCACTGATGTAATCACAGAAAAGAGGTAGACAATGGGACCCAACAACTCCTGCTTGGCCTGCTGCCTGGACCCAATAATGTCCACCTTGGCCAGGTCCAGAAGCGCGAGAAAGTGAGGACTGCAGATGCCAGAGATCAGAGTCAAAGCGTGTGGTGCTGGAAAAGCACAACAGGTCAGGCAGCATCCAAGGATCAGGAGAGTTCTCATTTCAGGTCCAGAAGCAGGCTAACAAAGAGATCATCGAATTTACCCACTGTCCTCCTCCAATCAGGACTGAATAGCCAAAGATCAGGAGCATGAAGTTGAAATTTATTACTATGATTTTGTACTTTTGAATTTCTATAATGCTGAATGTATTTCTTAATTTTTCTATATTTTATTCCTAAGAATTTGTACTCAAGAACCTATGTACTTAAGATGGTGCCATAAGTGGCAACTTGTAAACTTTTCACTGTACACATGGAACAGCCCTCTTCAAATAATTAAGGAAGGCAAACTGGGGTGTATGTGCACATATCATTGCTGCTGACTGGGTAGACTGGGAAATTATTTAAAAGGCACATGTGATGTTGCGATTTATAAATAGTAGCACACAATACAGAAACAATGAAGTTAGGATGCAATTTATAAAACATTGATCTGATTGAGGTTGAACCAGGATGTTGAAGCTTTTGCAACGTTGCAGAAAGCTCTCAATGCCAGCAAAACCAAGGAACTCATTATTGACTTTCAGTGGGATGTTACTCCTGCCCCCCCTACACATTAACAGCACAGAGGTGGAATGAGTGGAGAGTGTCAAGCTCCTGGGAGTGTTCATCTACAACAAGTTCCTTGGACTCGTCATGTGGACGCACTGGTTACAAAGGCCCAACAACGTCTCTTCTTCCTCATGCAACTGAGAAAATTTGGCATGACGGTGAATACCCTTGCCAACTTTTATAGATGTGCCAGAGAGCATTCGGTCTGGATGTATCACTACCTGGTATGGCAACTGTACCATTCAAGATCAGAGTCAGTTACAGAGAGTGGTGAACTTGACCTAGACACTGACAAAGGCCAAACTCACATCTGTAGAATCCATCTACCAGGCCTACTGTCAAGGAAAGGTTACTAGCATTCTCAAAGATCCATCCCACCCTGGCAATGCTTTTCTACAACCTCTACCATCGGGGAGAAGGTACAGAAGCCTGAACACATGCACCATCGGTTTCGCAACAGTTTCTACCCTACTGTTGTTAGAATACTGAATGGACTCACAAACTCTTAACATTCGCCTGTACCTGTGCCTTTGTTTTGCCGCTGTTTAGCTACTATTTACTATCTATGCTACTTAACTATGTGATCTGCCTGTATTGTTCGCAAGACAAAGCTTTTCACTGTGCCTCGGTACATGTGACAATAAATTCAATTCAATTCAAGATTAATGAGAACTGTTCCAGTGGGATTTTAATTATATGGATAGATTGGAGAAGTTGTGATTGTTCTCTTTAAAGAAGAGATGCTTGAGGGGAGATTTGATAGAGGTATTCAAATTCATAAAGGAATTTAGACAGTTTGTGTGAAATTATTTTCTTTGTTGGAAAGGTTAAGGAGGAAATGAAATAACAAGTGTGGAATAATCATACACCATAATCCTCACACTAGGGGCTATTCAAGTTCACCCTTTTTGTCTTTATTATCCCACTAGTTCTTGTTGAGTTTGAATAAATAATTTAGTATTTGGTTAATTTGCCTCGAGAAACATTGCAGTGGAGCTTAGATGTGACAATTAATTAGACAAGCTATTATCCCATATCTAAAGAGGTATTTTAAGCTCATATAAAATAATATACAATAATATTCTAAACTGATTGCCTCATGAAATATCTAATTATTTTGAAAATTCAACTGAAACCTGGACAAACAACATATTGTTACCTGGCATTCAAAGCACTTGTCCAAGATAAACAAATTGAGGTGCCGCCTTCAGTTGCTCATATCTTATCCAATTGACAAATAATAATTTGAGTATTTGGGCTTCTCTGCAAGATACAAACACTGCAGTATGTAACAATTATTTAATCTACGGGTGTTCTGATTTGATAAGGTTCCCCATGGTAGGCTCATTCAGAAAGTAAGGAGGCATGGGATACAGGGAAACCTGTCTGTCTGGATATAGAATTGGCTGGCCCATAGAAGACAAGGGTTGGTAGTTGATGGAAAGTATTCAGTCTGGAGCTCGGTGACAAGTGGTGTTCGCAGGGATCTATTCTGGGACCTCTGTTCTTTGTGATTTTTATAAATGATTTGGATGAGCAATTGGAGGAGTGGGTTAATATGTTTGTCGATGACACGAAGGCTGGATAGTGTGAAGGGCTGTTGTAGGTTGCAACGGGACATTGACAGGATGCAGAACTGGGCTGATAAGTGGCAGATGGAGTTCAACCTGGAAAAGTGTAAAGTGATTCTTTTTGGAAGGTCATTTGAATGCAGAATACAGGGTTAAAGGCAGGATTCTTGGCAGCGTGGAGGAGCAGAGGGATCTTGGGGTCCATGTCCATAGATCCCTCAAAGTTGCCACCCAGGTTGCTAGGGTTGTTAAGATGTATAATGTAGAACATAGAACATAACAGCACAGTTCAGGCCCTTTGGCCCTCGATGTTGCGCCACCCTGTGAAACTACTCTGAAGTCAATCTAACTTACACTATTCCATTCTCGTCCATATGCCTATCCAATGACCATTTAAATGCCCTTAAAGTTGGCGAGTCTACAACTGTTGCAGGCAATGCATTCCATGCCCCTACTGCTCTCTGAGTAAAGAATCTGCCTCTGACATCGTCCTATATCTATCACCCCTCGATTTGAAGTTATGTCCCCTCATGCTAGCCATCACCATCCTAGGAGAAAGGCTTTTACTGTCCACCCTATCTAACCCTCTAATTATCTTCTATGTCTCAATTAAGTCACCTCTCAACCTTCTCTCTCTAACGAAAACAGCCTCAAGTCCCTTAACCTTTCCTCGTAAGACCTTCCCTGCATACCAAGCAATATCCTAGCAAATCTCCTCTGAACCCTTTCCAAAGCTTCCACATCTTTGCTATAACACGGTGACCAAAACTGCATGCAATATTCCAAGTGCGGCCGCCCAGAGTTTATTACAGCTGCAGCATGACCTCATGGTTCTGAAACTCGATCCCTCTACTAATAAATGCTAACACGCCGTATGCCTTCTTAACAGCCCTATCAACCTGGGTGGCATCTTTGAGGGATCTATGTACATGGACACCGAGATCCCTCTGCTCATCTACACTACCAAGAATCTTACCATTTGCCTACTGCTCTGCATTCCTCTTACTCCTTCCAAAGTGAATTACACTTTTCCACATTAAACTCCATTTGCCACCTCTCAGCCCAGCTCTGCAGCTTACCCATGTCCCTCTATAATGTACAACATCCTTCCGCACTATCCACAACTGTACCGACCTTAGTGTCATCTGCAAATTTACTAACCTATCCTTCTATGCCCTCATCCAGGTCATTTATAAAAATGACAAACAGCAGTGGATCCAAAACAGATTCTTGTGGTACACCACCAGTAACTGAACTCCAGGATGAACATTTCCCATCAACCACCACTCTCCGTCTTCTTACAACTCGTCAACTTCTCGTAAATTGTCCTCAATTCCATGCCTCCACAATTTTGTGCAGTAGCCTACCATGGGGAACTTTATCAAATGCCTTACTGAAATCCATATACACCACATCAATGGCTTTACTCTCATCTGCCTCCAATTCCAGTATATTTTTTCTTAGATAGTCACAATGCGGACTTCATCCATGAAGAGGTCCAGTGGACATGATCTTCGCAGCAAACCAAATTCAAGAAAAGTCCAGAGAAGAGAAACAACGTCTAAAAATGTTATTTTTTGACTTTCTGTCAACTTTGTTAACTAGGAGTGGTTGTACAACATCCTCCTTAAATTTGGCTCCCAACAGAGATTGTCACCATTCGCAGATCTGCTGTGTGGGTTTGCCTTTAACAATGTGTTTTCCCTTAGTGTTTTCTTAATACATGCTTCTGTAATGAAAAGGGAATCATAGAATCCCTACAGCATGGAAGCAAGCCATTCAGACTACCGATTCTGCACCAACTCTCCAAAAAGCATCATGTTTAGACCCACTTCCCTTTCCCCACACCCACCATAGCCAACCCACCAAACCTGTACATTCCTGGAAACTATGGACAATTTAGCATGGCTAATCCACCAAACCTGCACATCTTTAGACTGCGGGAGGAAACTGGAGCACCCAGATGAAATCCACACAGACACAGAAAATGTACAAACTCAACATAGACAGTCACCGGAGGGTGGAATTGAACCTGAGTCCCTGGTGTGGTGAGGCAGCAGTGTGACAGAATGCGGTAACTGTAACCAGGGTCTTCGGTGGCATGGGTGGGATTTTCTTTCCATCTGTTGGAACATTTTTATGCAATCACTGGTAGATTTTCTTTGGGCAGTCCCTCTGTTGCTACTGTTATATCTCACTAGGTTAGTGCACTTGAAATTGAACCCTACTCTTCCCAGTTATGCCAGATGTTAAAGAGTATATAAATTACAGAGCTCCACAATTTACTTGACATTTGGCCCCAGATTGATAGAGTAGTTTCCTTATAAAAAAGGTCTCTGACTTAGCAGTTAAAAGTCACAGCTGACAACAACTGTTGCAGCAAAGATAAACTGATTTTCTTCAGGTTTAGCATGAGTTTTGAAAACAGAGAGATAGCTGCTAAACTGAGGAAGAACTGTATACTTCTTGCTTTAATTTGTTCCCAGCTCCAAGCTGTTCAGTTCCTGAGAAACAACCTCTCAGTTGTTGGCAGGCTAAAAGGTCTCAATCATTGATAATTGGTCACTAGTCCATAGACCAAACAACATTTTTTTTGTCAATGAAAGCTGCAACAGTATACCCTTAGCTCCAAATCATTTATAGTTCAATTATTGTTTGTTCAAAAAGTTGTTTACAATACCTGCAACGGTTTTCGGGTTACTTGCTTTTCAAAACTTAGAAGCAGCCTTTCAAATACTGGTTTCAAAACAGCTCTTTCATTTTAATCTCCAAGTTTTGAAAACACAGTCAAAAGATATGGTGCTTACACTATTGCAATGTGCCTTTGCTTTTGTATTCTCTAAGGTGACCCTGTGTGTTCAGAGTCCTTTGGACACTCATCCACAAGGTTTCTTTGGGTGGGTTGGGGCAGAATTCATTGCCGACTCAAATCAGAGTCTGTCTCCTGTGTGTTTCTGTGTTGGTTAGAAGGTTGGCCCAGGATTTTAGTGATAGTGAAGAAATCACTGTTCTCAGAGCAAAGCTATAGGTTACTTCTTTCTCCATCTCAGTTACCTTTCATTATTAACTGTGTGTGTGTGTGGTATAATCAGACAACTGGAAAGTACTTATGGCACTTCAATCTGTAGCATTTTACCATCTCATTTTAATATAGCATTCCAGTTTGAGATAGAATACATCGCATGACACATGATGTCGGCTCTTTTCACATGGCCACACTCAACTATTTAAGGAACAATCCATAGATGAAGTTTGGAGGAATTATAAATTTGAACAGAGATGGAAAATTCCATTGTGAATTCAGGATCATCAAGGGCCACACTGTGATCTCTACTCCCTGATGTACTGATGGGGCAATGAGGATTTGGAAGTATCTATTCTTCCATTGCAACAAATGGAGGAAACCTGCTTCTACAAGAAAGAGGATATCACTGGAGATCTAGCTCAGTAGCAGCAACAGGCCACACTCTTGGATTCAGTGCCAAAACCAGATTAGGAAAAGTAAAATAAAACAAAGAATTATAGATGCTGGAGATTTGAAATAAAAATGGAAAGTGCTGGAGAAACTCGGCAGGGGTAACAAAACAGAGTTGACATTTTGAGATGTTAGAGATCTGGAACAGATACAGAAATTGCTGGTGAAACTTAGCAGTCAGGCATTATCTGCTGGGAGAAAGCAGAGCGAGCCTTTTGAGGGTTTCAGGTTCTTGGATAATTGGGGCTCATTTTGGGGAAGGTGGGACTTGTACAAACAGGAGGTCTTCACTTGAATCAGAGGGGTACTAATATCCTGGGTGGGACATTTGCTAGTGCTATTCGGGTGGGTTTAAACTAGCTCAGCAGAGGGATGGGAACCAGAGGTATAGTTGCAGTGCACAGGTGGATGACAGTAGGGAAGACAGGGACAGGATTTCAGGGTCACAGAAATGTGCTGGCAGACAGCAAACTGGTTTGAAGTGTGTCTACTTCAACGCCAGAGTTATCCGAAATAAGGTAGGTGAGCTTGCTGCATGGATAGGTACCTGGGACTTCAATGTTGTGGCCATTTCGGAGACATGGATAGAGCAGGGTGAAGAATGGATGTTGCAGGTTCCAGGGTTTAGATCTTTCATGAAGAACAGACAAGGCGGTAAAAGAAGGGAAGGTGTGGCCTTGTTAGTCAAGGATAGTATAACAGTGGCTGAGAGAATGTTTGACAAGGACTCGTCTACTGAGGTAGTGTGGGCTGAGGTTAGAAACAGGAGAGGAGAGGTCACACTGCTTGAGGGTTTTTTATAGGCCTTCGCAGAGTTGCAGGGAGGTGGAAGAGAGGATTGGCAAAATTATTCTGGGTAGGAGTGAAAGGAACAGGGTGGTCATTATGGGGGACTTTAACTTCCCCAACATTGACTGGAAATGCTATAACTCCAGTATGTTGGATGGATCAGTTTTTGTCCAATGTGTACAGAAGGGTTTCATTACATTACATTTTTTTACATTACATTATATTACAGTGTGGAAACAGGCCCTTCGGCCCAACAAGTCCACACCGACCCGCCGAAGCACAACCCACCCATACCCCTACATTTGCCCCTTACCTAACACTACAGGCAATTTAGCAAGGCCAATTCACCTGACCTGCACATCTTTGGATTGTGGGAGGAAACCCACGCAGACACGGGGAGAACGTGCAAACTCCACACAGTCAGTCGCCTGAGGCGGGAATTGAACCCGGGTCTCTAGCGCTGCGAGGCAGCAGTGCTAACCACTGTGCCACCGTGCCGCCCACTAACACAGTATGTCACAGGGCCAACAAGAGGTGAGGCCACACTGGATCTGGTGCTTGGTAATGAACCAGGCCAGGTGTTTGATTTAGTTGTAGGTAAGCACTTTGGAGAGAGTGACCATAATTCAGTTACGTTTAGTTTAGCGATGGAAAGGGATAGGTAAATGCCACAGGTCAAGAGTTATCAATGGGGCAAGGCCAATTATAATGCGATTAGGCAAGAATTATGATGCTATAGAATGGGGTAGAAAAATGCAGGGGATGCAGACAATGGAAATGTGGAGCTGGTTTAAGGAACAGATATTGCATGTCCTTGATAAGTATGTCGCTGTCAGGCAGGGAGGAAGTAATAAGATAAGGGAACCGTGGTTTACTACAGAAATTGCATCTCTTGTTTGTGTCTCACAAACTTCATTGAGTTTTTTGAGAAGGTGACCAAGCATGTAGATAAGGGTAGGGCAGTTGATGTGGCATGGACTTCAGTAAAGCCTTTGATAAGGTTCCACATGGTAGGCTGTTTGGGAAAATGCAGAGGCATGGAATTGAGGGTGATTTAGCAGTTTGGATTAGAAACTGGCTTTCTGAAAGAAGGTAGGGAGTGGTATTTGATGGAAAATATTCAGCCTGGAGTCCGGTTACTAGTGGTGTGCCACAAGGATCTGTTTTCGGACCACTGCTGTTTGTCATTTTTGTAAATGACTTAGACGCAGGCATAGGTGGATGGATTAGTAAATTTGCAGATGACACTAAAGTCGGAGGAGTAGTGGACAGTTTGAAAGAATGTTACAGGTTGCAGGGGGACTTGGATAAACTGCAAAATTGGGCTGAGAGGCGGCAAATGGAGTTCAATGCAGCTAAATGTGAAGTGATGCACTTTGGGAAGAATAACAGGAAGGCAGAGTACTGGGTCAATGGAAAGATTCTTGGTAGTGTGGATGTGCAGAGGGATCTTGGAGTCCATGTACGTAGATCCCTGAAGGTTGCCACCCAGGTGGATAGTGCTGTTGAGAAGGCATACGGCGTGTTGGGTTTCATTCGTAGAGAGATTGAGTTCCGGAGCTGCAATATCATGCTGCAACTATACAAAACGCTGGTGCGGCCACTCGTGGAATATTGTGTACAGTTCTGGTCCCCATATTTCAGGAAGAATGTGGAAGCATTGGAAAAGGTGCAGAGGAGATTTACCAGGATGTTGCCTGGTCTGGGGGGAAGGTCTAATGAGGAAAGGCTGAGAGACTTGAACCTGTTCTCATTGGAAAGGAGAAGGCTAAGAGGGGATTTGACAGAGACATACAAGATGATCAGAGGATTACATAGGGTGGACAGTGAGAGTCTTTTTCCTAGGATGATGACGTCAGCTTGTACGAGGGGGCATAACTACAAATTGAGGGGTGATAGATTTAAGACAGATGTCAGAGGCAGGTTCTTTACACAGAGTTGTAAAGGCAGGGTATGCCCTACCTGCTAAGGTAGTCAACTCAGCCACATTAGGGAGATTTAAACAATCCTTAGATAAGCACATGGATGATTTTGGGATAGTGTAGGGGGACAAGCTGAGAATAGTTCACAGGTCGTCGCAACATTGAGGGCTGAAGGGCCTGTTCTGTGCTGTATTGTTCTATGTTCTATGAGTTTGATGGCTCTTCATCAGAACTCGGAACACTGATTCTGCTTTCTTCCCACAGATGCTAGCAGATCTGCTAAGATTTTTCAACAGTTTCTGATCTTGTATCACAATTCCCAGTCTGCATTGTCAAGTCTCTTTCATGTATCACTTCTCACATAGTCCTTCCACATATTCCCATTTATTCAGTCAGCTCTGCCACTTAACTTCATCCTTGTTCAATTAATGGCTCTCCCTGATAGACCTAACCAACTCATGCTGCATTGGGGTTTCCATTTCCCCTTTTGACCCTACATGAGATGTGTCCCCAGATGATGTGTGACCACCAATTTGTTCAGCAAGTTCCATTATACCATTTTTGCTAAGAGTCTAGTTTATCAATTAACATCTAGTGATTCTAAATGCTGAGTACTGAAGCGCACCTCCAGATCCGTCCAAGAATACACAATGCATTTCAACATATTGATCATTTGTTAGATGATTCATGTGATTGTCATATAACTTACTGATGGACTTCATTCCTCTTGGTTTTCATGAGGCTTATCAGCCACTTTGAAGAAATATAATTTGTTCCTTAGAAGCCACCCACTAAGTTTGCTTGCAGAGCCCAAGATCCTATACTACCACAAGGCCGAAGGATCATAATATCTTGCTGTGAACATGACACATACGTGTTTAATTCTTTTCTTCTGTTTGCAAAGCAGATGAACCCAAACATACAAGAGATAGGAGCTTAAGTAGATAATCTGATTTGTTTAACCCACTCCATCGTTCAATATGGTCATGGCTGATCTTTGGCTTTAACTCCAATTTCATGCCTGTAATCCGAGATTACCAGGAAGACCAAATATCTGTCTAATGCAGCCTTAAATATATTCAAAAATGAAGCATCACCAACCCTGTGGAGGTAAGAGAGTGGCAAAACTACACAAGAATTCACAATTAAAGGATGTAGAGACATCAGAGAAGAATTAAATGAGAACTGAGGGGTTTACACCAAGAAAGGCAGAAGAGCCTGGACTTCAGTGATGTAGAGAGCCAGGTTCAGGTCGACTATTAGAAAATTATAATAAATGTGTTGGGCTAAGTGACCTACATTGTAAATACTATGTAATATGATAAAAAAAAGTTTGGAAAGATTTGCTTTTAAATAGCATTACATAGTATTTACAATGTATCTCTTTACAATTTACAAAATATCTTTTAAAAAATCTTTGAAAATACATGCTATTAAAAAGATATTTTGTTGAGTATTGTTAACAGTTTAGTGTACTCAATGTAATATCATAACTGGATTAATGCTGGACTGTTTTGGAATGTATCAACAGTGATATTACAATATTGTGTTGTTACATACTGCAATGTCGGTACCTTGCAAAGAAGCCCAAATACTCAAATCATTATTCGTTGACATTTTTTCTCGCAATTCCTTTTATGCCTGTTCCGTGGGAGACCCCTGCTGGTGCATCTAATTCATGACAAATACAATTTCTCAAAAGAATCTCCAATTGGGTCAGATGGTGCTTCGTGAGAAACCAATGTAGGAATGTTGGTAATATTATCTAGTCTGCTTATAGAACTAGGTCTGTATCAGATTGAAATCTGTAATGCTTACTCAAGTCAGATGATTTCCTGCATTTCTCCAGAAATTTCTTTGTTCGAGAGAAATTTGCTGGTGAGTAATATGGGGTTGCTCACACTGGGAGCTTATGAACAAATAAAGTAAGCATGCTTTCTGGAATTGCTTTAGTTTGGGGCTAGGGGAAACACCTTTATCATTATGAACTCTCAGTTTAGAATGAAATTATCTTGGAAGAAATCATTTTCACAACTCTTAAAAGGGACCAATAATATTCTTTTATTACTTATCCTCCCATTTGATGGGAGATAGACTTTGGAGATTGCTTACCACAGAGTATGCCCTTATAGCCATAGTATTTATATGACTGGTCTAATTCCGTTCCTGGTCAATGCTATTAGGATTTTAGTAGCATATTTATGTATCTAATTTTGGAATCCAAATATTCAGGTAGTTACTGCAAAATGAATCCACAGGGTTCAGCTAGCTACAATGAAGGTATCAGAAGTATAATGAACACAGTTACTATTGCTCAAAACCAAATTTTGAACTCCAATTCCTTCTCTCCTAATTTGACTAACATCTAAAATCCAAGTCAGACACATCAAAAGTTTGAAAATTAAGAATTGGTTTGACAACTGGTTAAAGATTTGTATAACAGTTGATTTCTTAGGCCTTTATGTCTTATGCATACCTCTCTCTTTCTCTTTGTCTCTTAGCACGTGTATTATCACAATGGTGAACCCCAGGATGTTGGTGACAGGGGACTCACTAATGGTAATATTTTTGAATGTTAGGAGAAAGTGAGTCGATTCTCCCTTGTTGGAGCTGACCAATTGCCTAAAACTAATGAATGTTAGTTGCTCTGATTCAACTTATGTCTAATTATATAGACATAGGCTAGTTCAGTTTCTGCAGCCACACAAATGGTATCAAGCACTATCATCAACAAACATCCCACTTTGGACATTGTGATAATATAAGGTCACTGGTGAGGCAGCTAGAGATGTTTGGGTTAAGGTACCATCCTAAGGAATGCCTGCAGTTATGTGCAGGGCATGAGGTAATTGATACTGAGGTCAGCAATATCAGTTTGGAAATTTGAAAGTTCCTGTGAAAATAATTTGTTGTGATCCCAACTGGACAAGTCACATTCCAGATTGAAATCTAACTTGAGTGGTCACTTTCTGTTTGGTTTTAACAAGGTTGACTGTGACTGAAACACAAACATGCAATGTTGCAAATTATTGTGTAAAAAAAATGAAGACTAACTAAGAAAACCAAACAATTTACATATAACACAAATTTGAAGATTTTGAAACACAATAAAATATAATGCACAAATCCAAAATCTCTCCTTTACAGTATTCACAGCAGAGATTGCCTTCTCTCTTATATCTATAAAACTTAATTGTCTGTCTTGAGATTCTGATAGCCTCTTTCTTGAGCCTTCATACAACTGATCTTAAACTTTCTCAGCTTCACATTCCATTTAGGATTTTAACAAAATATTCCTAGTCAGGAACTTTTCATCTAAACTCTATGCACGGGGGTAATCTCTTTCTTAACAATCCTAAACTACCTGTGGAGGGATAGCAAAGTTAATATTTCAAATCCAGCAACCCTTCGGTGGGCGGCACGGTGGCACAGTGGTTAGCACTGCTGCCTCACAGCGCCAGAGACCCGGGTTCAATTCCCGCCTCAGGCGACTGACTGTGTGGAGTTTGCACGTTCTCCCCGTGTCGGCGTGGGTTTCCTCCGGGTGGTCCGGTTTCATCCCATAGTCCAAAGATGTGGCCATCCTAAATTGCCCGTAGTGTTAGGTAAGGGGTAAATGTAGGGGTATGGGGGGTTGTGCTTCGGCGGGTCGGTGTGGACTTGTTGGGCTGAAGGGCCTGTTTCCACACTGTAAATGTAATCTAATCTAGTCATAACTGTTTCTCACTAGTACAATGTTTTAAAATAAATCATCATAGCTATAGAAATGCTTATAAGTTAGTCATTAAACTCCTTCAGACACAGCAAATCCATATGCACTAGTTCAAGATGCTAAAATCCAAAATTAAATCATGGTAAAATCACACACCTTACATCACACAGGCCCAAAGAAGAATAAAAATATATCTTTAAGGTGCATTTTCATTACTCATCAAAAGTGATATTATTTTTGTCGTACAAACAGTAATATGAGTTACAAAGCAGTCTTATTTTACATTAGCCCATGGGTACCATATCACTCAGTTTCCTTTACATGTGCTCTTGATCCAAGCATCTGCCATGACATTTTATTTCCGAGGTACATGAATGACCTTAAATTGTAATTTCAGAATTCATGCCCACAGAAATAATTGTAACTTCTTGTCCCAAAAAGTTTCAAAGAAAATGAAAAGATTGCAGTCCATATAAATAGCAGTCTTTCTGTGTTATTGGTGAAGCAAATCTCAAAAGCGTACAGAGCCATTAACAAGATTCAATGTTACCTTTTCTAATGCAGAATATTTTTGCTGACGTGATCAGTTACTTTGAAAAGTTACCTGACAGGCCATTCAATCCCCATCTCGTCATCTTCCAGTAAAACAGCATCTACCCCAATGACTGGCAATGACAACGAATGGTCTCTCATAATCAGACATGGCTAAAACCAAAGTGATCATCAGCACAGATTCAAAGTTTTCAAAGGCATTTTGACACTTTTGCATCCATTCAAATATTCGACAAATTCATTCAAGATACAATATCAGTGCTGAGGTTCAGAACAAACTTGCATTGGATCCACTCAGGCCAAAGTAATGCAAAATTTCACGACTTGTCCTTGCTTTGCAAAAATTCAAGTAGCTTTTCCTTTCAGTTCTCAAAGTGCTGCTTGATCCATAGTGTTGCCCAATTGATACATCTTTGCTTTGGAAAATCCACTCAGCCATATTTTTAAGCAAATTTTCTTCTCTGTTGTCAATCAAACAGCTCAGATAACTGTGAAAACTTATCTCCCCAGGTTTGGCGAAAAACAATCAAATCATTGAAATAAGGAACAAAATTATATAGTCCTTCACTAGCATCATTAGTTTATCATCAAAAAGTTGCTGGTGCACTGTTCACTCCTTAGGTTCTTTTTAAATCTTTCCCCCTCACCCCAAACCTAGGCTGTCTAGTTCTGGACTCCCCCACCCCAGGGAAAAAAAACCTTGTCTATTTATCCTATCCATGTCCCTCACAATTTTATAAACGTCTACAAGGTCACTCCTCAGCCTCTGACACTCCAGGGAAAACAGCCCCAGCCTGTTCAGCCTTTCCCTAAAGCTCAAACCTTCCAACCCTGGCAACATCCTTGTAAATCTTTTCTGAACCCTTTCAAGTTTCACAACATCCTGTCAATAGGAAGGAGACCAGAATTCATGCAACATTCCAAAAGTGGCCTAGCCAGTGTCCTGTACAGCCGCAACATGACCTCCCAACTCCTTTCCTCAATGCTCTGACCAGTAAAGGAAAGCGTAGTAAATGCCTTCAGGACTATCCTATATAACTGTATAAAGGAGCTATGAACCTGCACTCTTTGTTTAGCAGGAACTTCCCATTAGGTGTATAAGTCCTGCCCTGATTTGCCCCACCAAAACGCAGCACCTTACATTTATCTAAATTGAACTCTATCTGTCAATCCTCAGCCTATTGATCTATCGGATCAAGATCCCATTATACTCTGAAGTAATCTTCTTCGCTGTTCACTACAACACCAATTTTGGTGTCATCTGCAAACTTACTAACTATACCGCTTATGCTCACATCCAAATCATTTATAGAAATGATGAAAAGTAGTGGACCCAGCACCGATCCTTGTGGCACTCCACTGGTCACAGGCCTCCAACCTGAAAGGCAACCCTCCATCACCACCCTCTATCTTCAACCTTTGAGCCAGTTCTGTATCCAAATGATGAGTTCTCCCAGTGTTCCACTAGATCTAACCTTGCTAAGCAGTATCCCATGAGGAACCTCATCGAACCCCTTACTGAAGTCCATATAGATCATGTCCACTGCTCTGTCCTCATCAATCCTCTTTATTACTTCTTCAAAAAACTGAAACAAATTCATGAGACATGATTTCTCAAAAGCTATGTTGACTATCCCTAATAAGTCATTGCCTTTCCAAATACATGTAAATCCTGTCCCTCAGGATTTCCTCCAACAACTTTCCCAACACTGGCGTCAGGCTCACTGGTCTATAGTTCCCTGGCTTGTCCTTACCAACTTTCTTAAACAGTGGCACCACGTTAGCCAACAGCAAGGGGTCCAGCAATCACTTCTCTAGCTTCCCTCAGAGTTCTAGGGTACACCTGATCAGGTCCTGGGGATTTATCAACTTTTATGTGTTTTAAGACATCCAGCCCCTCCTTCTCTGTAACGGACATTTTTCAAGATGTCACCATCCATTTCCTCACCTTCCAAATCCTCAAAGTCCTTCTCCACAGTAAACACTAATGTAAAATACTCATTTAGTATCTCCCTCATCTCCTGCGGTTTCACACGTAGGCTGCCTTGCTGATCTTTGAGGGACCCTAATCTCGCCCTAGTTAACCTTTTGTCCTTAATGTATTTCTCAAATCCCTTTAGATTCCCCTTAACTCTATTTGCCAAAACTATCTCATGTTCCCTTTTTGGCCTCCTGACTTCCCTCTTAAGTATACTTCTACTGCCTTTACATGCTTCTAAGCACTCAATCTCTGCTGTCTGTATCTGATATATGCTTCCTTCTTTTTCTTAACCAAAACCTTGACATGTATCATCTGCACAGGTCAGGCCAATTTCTTAATTAGTTTAATTTTCCAAGCTTCCACATCTACCAGCTTATAGACATTCTGAAGCTATTATCTTGGTTCTCTTGGTATTTAATTATTTTGTCTCTCTGACAGTGTCTCTGGGATATGTTTAGATTATAGAATATTGAACAACATGGTGCACAACAGGCCCTTCGGCCCTTGATGTTGCTCCGACCTGTGAAGTAATCTAAGTCCATCACCCTACACTATCCCATCATCATCCATGTGCTTATCCAAAGATTGTTTAAACCTCCCTAATGTGGCTGAGTTAACTACATTGGCAGGCAGGGCATTCCACGCCCTTACCACTCTCTGAGTAAAGAACCTGCCTCTGACATCTGTCTTAAATCTATCACCCCTCAATTTACCCCTCTTAAATCTATCACCCCTATGTACAAGCTGAAGTCATCATCCTAGGAAAAAGACTCTCACTGTCCACCCTATGTAATCCTCTGATCATCTTGTATGTCTCTGTCAAATCCCCTCTTAGCCTTCTCCTTTCCAATGAGAACAGGTTCAAGTCTCTCAGCCTTTCCTCATAAGACATTCCCTCCAGACCAGGCAACATCTTGGTAAATCTCCTCTGCACCTTTTCCAATCCTTTCACATCCTTCCTGTAATGGGGCGACCAGAACTGCACACAATATTCCAAATAAGGCTGCACTAGTGTTTTGTACAGTTGCAGTATGACATCACAGCTCTGGAACTCGATCCCTCTAAATAAAACCTAACATACCATATGCCCTTCTTAATAGCATTATCAACCTGGGTGGCAACTTTCAGGGGTGTATGTACATGGACTCCAATATCCCTCTGCACGTCTACACTACAAGAATCTTTCCATTGATCCAGCATTCTGCCTTCCTGTTATTCTTCCCAAAGTGAATCACCTAAAATTTATCTTCATTGAACTCCATTTGCCACCTCTCAGCCCAATTCTGCAGTTTACCCGTCTCCCTGCATCCTGCAACATTCTTCCACACTGTCCACCACTCCACCGACTTTAGTATCGTCTGCAAACTTATTAGCCCATCCCCTATGCCTGCGTCCAAGTCATTTATAAAAATGACAAACAGCAATGGTCCCAAAAGAGATCCTTGTGGCACACCACTAGAAACCTGACTCCACGTTGAATATCTTCCATCAACCACCACTCATTGCCTTCTTACAGAAAGCCAGTTTCTAATCCAAACTGCTAAATCATCTTCAATCCCATGCCTTTGCATTTTCTCCAGTAGCCTACCATGTGGAACATTATCAAAGGCTTTACTGAAGTCCATGTACATCACTTCAACTACCCTTGCCTCATCCACATGCTTGGTCAGCTTCTCAAAAAACTCAATGAGATTTGTGGGACCTCCCATTGACGAATCCATGTTGACTATTTTCAATCAAATTGTTGCTTGCTAGATGATTATAAATCCTATCTCTTATAATCTTTCCCAAAACTTTTCCTATAATAGTCGTAAGACTCACTGGTCTATAATTACCTGGGTCATCTCTACTGCCCTTCTTGAACAAGGGCACACCATTTGCAATCCTCCAGTTCTCTGGTACTAAATCTGTAGACAATGATATCTCAAAGATCATGGCCAAAGGCTCTGCCATCTCCTCCCTAGCTTCCTAGAGAATTCTTGGAAAAATTTCATCCGGCCCAGTGGACGTATCTACTTTCACACCTTCTAGAATTGATAGCACTTCCTCCTTACTAACCTCAATCCTGTTAAGTCTAATAGCCCGTATCTCAATCTTCTCCCCTGCAAAATTCTCCTTTTCTTGCGTGAAAACAAATCATAAATATTCATTTAGCTCTTCTCTGATCTCCACAGGGTTCACACATAACTTCCCACTTCTGTCTTTGACTGGCCCTATTCCTACCCTAATCATCCTTTTATTCCTCACATACCAAGAGAAAGCTTTAGGGTTCTCCTTTATTCTACCAGCTAATGACAGCTCATGTTTCCACCTTGCTCTTCTTAACTGTCTCTTTAAATCCTTCCTAGTTACTCTGTAACTCTCCATTGCCTCATCTGAACCTGGCTTCAACGTCACATAAGCCTCTCTCTTCCACTTAACAAGAGATACAACTTCTGTAGTAAACCATGGTTCCCTTACCTTATCACTTCCTCCCTGCCTGATAGGGACATACCTATCAAGGACACTCAATATCTGTTCCTTAAACTAGCTCCACATTTCGATTGTCCCCATCCCCTGCATTTTTCTGCCCCATTCCATGCCTCCTAATTCTTGCCTAATCACATTATAATTGCCCCCCCCCATCTATAACTCTTGCCCTGTGGCATGCACCTATCCCTTTCCATCGCTAAACTAAACATAACTGAATAAGGGTCGGTTTCTCCAAAGTGCTCACCTATCACTAAATCAAACACCAGATCCAGTGTGGCCTCCCCTCTTGTCAGCCCTTCGACATACTGTGTCAGGAAACCAACACATTGGACAAAAACTGATCCATCCGATGTACTACAGTTATAGCATTTCCAGTCATTTTTGGGGAAATTAAAGTCTCCCATAATGATCACCCTGTTCCTTTCACTCCTGCCCAGAATTGATTTGCTAGTCCTCTCCTCCACATCCCTGGAGCTTTGCAGAGGTCTATAAAAATCTCTCAGCAGTGTGACCACTCCTGTCCTG
Source organism: Chiloscyllium plagiosum (assembly GCF_004010195.1). Lineage (NCBI taxonomy): Eukaryota > Metazoa > Chordata > Chondrichthyes > Orectolobiformes > Hemiscylliidae > Chiloscyllium > Chiloscyllium plagiosum. Next base: position 75,904,960 of record NC_057710.1, on the reverse strand, counting down.
TTTCTAGCCTCAGCCCACACTACCTCAGTAGACGAGTCCTCGTCAAATGTTCTTTCAGCCACCATTATACTGTCCTTGACTAACAAAGCCACACCTCCCCCTCTTTTATAACCTTCCCTGATCTTAATGAAATATCTAAACCCTGGAATCTGCAACATCCATTCCTAACCTTGCTCTATCCATGTCTCAGAAATGGCCGCAACATCAAAGTCCCAGGTACCTATCCATGCTGCAAGCTCACCTACTTTATTCTGGATACTCTTGGTGTTGAAGTAGACACACTCCAAACCAGCTTGCTGTCTGCCAGCACATTCCTGTGACCATGAAATTCCTGTCCCTGTCCTCCCTACTATCATCCACCTGTGCACTGCAACTACACCTCAGGGTCCCCTTTCCCTGCTGAGCTAACTTAAACCAACCTGAATAGCATGAGCAAATTTCCCACCCTGGATATTAGTACCCCTCTGATTCAAGTGAAGACTGTCCTGTTTGTATAGGTCCCACCTTCCCCAGAATGAGCCCCAATTATCCATGTACCTGAAACCCTTCCTCCTATACCATCCCTGCAGCCACGTGCAGCTGATGTCTCTCTCTGTTCTTCGCCTCGCTGTCATGTGGCACGGGTAACAATCCAGACATAACTTCCACCCTAGCTCCCTGAAATCCTGCCTGGCATCCCTATCCCTCTTTCTACCTATGTTGTTGGTACCTTTGTGGACCACGACTTAGGTCTGGTCACCCTCTCCCTTCAGGACCCCAAAGACACGATCCGAGACATCACAGACCCTGGCACTTGGGAGACAACACACCAACCGTGAGTCTCCTTTGTTCCCAACAAGCCTTCTACCTGCCCCTCCAACTATTGAGTCCCCAGTGACTAACACTCTCTTCCTTCCCCCCTTTCCTTCTATGCCACAGGGACAGACTCTGTGCCAGATACCTGCACTCCAGAGCATGCCCCTGGTAAGTCGCTTCACCCCCTCCCCCAACAGTATCCAAAACGGTATACTTGTTTTTCAGGGGAACAACCACAGGGGATTCCTGCACTGACCATTTTTTACCTTCTAACAGTTACTCAGCTTTCTTTGTGCCTCCGAGTAACTAGTCCCCTGTAACTCTTAACTATCACACACTCTGCCTCCCGAATGATCCAAAGTTCATCCAGTTTCAATTTCCTAACGCAGTCTTGGAGGAGCAAGAGTTGGGTGCACTTCCTGTAGATATACTTGGATGTGACACTAATGGCATCCCTCACCTCAATCATCATGCAGGAGGAATATTCCTCTCCCTGCACTGTCATCCCTGCTAGTACCCTTATCAGAAAGTAAGAGAAAAGAAGAGAAGCTTACCTGATGTGTTTAAGGAGGTGGATCGGTGGGAGGCCCTACAAGGGTTGGGTCTCAGGTTTAGAAAACACTTGCTTATATAGCTGAGGGGAAAAAAATAGTCCCTCCTTTCCCAGAAACCTCTGCTCTCCGAGGTGCTGCCACTGCTTGAAGTTTTAAATCAGTGCCTCACCTTTCCCAACAGGCCCCTGGTCCAAGTTCCCGCTCTTCCTGCTGCTGGCAACAGAAATGGAGGGCTCCTTTTTCCCCACACAACAAACTGAATATTTTCATTCTCTCCATGATTCCTCCTAAAATGTTTCTGACTATTTGATTTTTTTACACCTTCAAGGCCATAAAAGCAAGGCCTAAATCACAAATTTGTACCTTGTCATCTTTCAAATAGCTGTAGCCAGAGTATAACCCTAACCTTTCCTCATTTTCCTCCCAGAGATATAGTGGCAATGGCCACACACTCACGATAGCAATATTTTGGAAGACACAGCAGAACAGTATAAATGTTGATATACACTCCAGAGTACGGTGAGCCTCACCCAAGCAGTTCAGCTATCAAAACAACTGCCTCAGCTTGCCAATGGTCTTCACCAACCGTGGATGTTGGAGTCTGCCTTGACAAACTCTCTTCCTTCTCCCTTTGTGAAGAGTTTCCCCTCTCTGCAGACTTCACTGCATTTCACCTTCACATTTATAGTCCCAGAGACGTGACAACTACTGCACAGGAGGGCAGGAAAAAGATAAATGCAGGTCCCATAACTCTTACACACTTGGTGCAGAAAGATAACAAAATCCCTAGCCCTATGCCTCTAACAAAAATAAAAGACAAAGTGTTTCCATAAATGTTGCAATAGCAGCAGAAATAAGTCAAAGGAGCTTCAGTCTGCAATTTGGATGGCTGGCTCCTTAAATGATGCTTGTGAGCTGTGCAGCTGAAAACTAGTTTAGTTTAGGTGTGTGCTGAACCTATTTGGTCCAAATTCCTAGAATATGTATCAGCAGAAATACCCAATTGAACTCATAATCTGACTATTCCTTATGCATCGGCAATGGGTGACCAACACCCAGAGGATGTATAGGAAGGTAGTGTAGGGTTCCCCTGCAGTCATCTTCCGCCAAACCATTTTATATACTGTTGTGGGAGATGGCTCACTAGAGGAAAGCAGCAGCAGCCAGGTTTATGGCACCGTGGCTGGCTCTGCTGCACTGGAGGGCAGGAAAAAGAGTGGCAGAGCTACAGTGATAGGGGATTCAATTGTAAGGGGAATAGACAGGCGTTACTGTGGCCACAAATGAGAGTCCAGGATGGTCTGTTGCCTCCCTAGTGCGGGGGTTAAGGATTTCTTGGAGTGGCTGCAGTACATTCTGGAGGGGAGGCATAAAAGGCAGCAACAGTACAGGCAAAAAATAGGATGAGATCCTACAAGCTCAATTTAGGGAGTTAGGAGTTAAATTAAAAGGTAGGACCTCAAAGGTAGTAATATCAGGATTACTACCAGTGCCATGTGCTAGTAAGAGTAGGAATGGCAGGATAACTAAATGAATATGCACCTTGAAGGATGGTGCAAGAAGAGAGTTTCAAATTCCTGAGACATTGGAACCAGTTTTGGGGGAGGTAGCACAAGTACAAACCAGATGTTCTGCATCTGGGCGTGACTGGAACCAATGTACTCGGGGGATTGTTTGCTAGTGCTGTTGGATAGGATTTAAGCTAATATGGCAGGGAGTTTCAAATTCCTGAGACATTGGAACCAGTTTTGGGGAGGTAGCACAAGTACAAACCAGATGTTCTGCATCTGGGTGTGACTGGAACCAATGTACTCGGGGGATTGTTTGCTAGTGCGGTTGGATAGGATTTAAGCTAATATAGCAGGGAGATGGGAACCAATGCAGGAAGTTGGAGAGAAGTAAAATGGGGACACAAACAAAAGAACTAAGGGGAAAAGTGAAAGCAGAAGGCAGAGAAACCAAAGACAAAAATCAAGAAAGTTTACTTGCACTATGATTCTAAAAGGACAATAAATGTCAAAAAAGTTTAGCCTGAAGGCTCTGTGTCTCAATGAGAGGAGCATTTGTAATAAGGTGGATGAATTAACTGAGCAGACAGTTGTTAATGGATATATTGTCATTGGGATCATGGAGGCCTGGCTGCAGTGAGACCAAGGATGTGAATGCAACATTCAGACTTATTCAATTTTCAGGAAAGTTGGATGGAAAGGAAAGAGAGGTGGGGGCAGCAATGTTGGTTAAGGAGGGGATTAATACAATATTAGGACAGGACATCAGCCTAGGCAATGTGGAATCAGTATGGGTGGAGCTGCGGAACACCAAAGAGAAAAAAAATGTCAGTGGGAGTTGTGTACAGACCACCAAACAGTAGTTGAGAGGTTGGAGGTTGTATCAAACAGGAACTTAGAAATGTATACAGTAAGGGTACAACAGTTATTATGGGTGACCTCAATCTACATATTGGTTGGACAAACCAAACTGGTTGGAGGAGGATTTTCTGGAATGTATGAGGGATGGTTTCCTCGACTGCAAGCGGGCATCAGAGCCGCCCCACATTTGCCACGGGACTATGCCTACATCAGGAAACGATAAGAATTCACTTTTGTGTATTAAACAGCAGTCGCAGCTTTAAACCCACAAAAACTCAGCAGCTGCCGGACTGCCCACGTGACTGGGAGATAGGAGACAGAGGACAGATAGAATCCACATTCGACCAACATTACCCATGACTCATGGGCCAAAACTCTGGGATTAATTAAATATGGAAACCCATCTCCTAATCACATCAAGAGACTGACTGAAACACACACATACCCATCGATACGCAGCCATTCTGACACAAAGGACAGGTACAGACAGACCAATACACTCCAACACCCCAAGGGAACAAAGGGGGGTGCTAGCCCCTGCCCTCACAGAGAGAGACAAGCAGATAATACCCGGACCCGTTTTACATAAACCAATTAGCACCCTATTGTGCGTGCCCTGCAACTCTCCTGGGACGGCAGGAAACAGCCTATTCGTACCTACTCCAGTGATGATGGGGAACTATCATCCCATTCATCCTCAAATCCCACACATCCTGACAACTAAACGTATATAATATGAAGCTGTGCGCGGGAACAGCAGAGCAGCCGAATTCGGACCTCGGTTGACCTCCGCCGGCGTTACTGCAGTAATAAACGTTACCGATTGTTGAACCGCACTCTGGGCTCGGACTGATCTCATTTCATCCGCGCTAACAATTGGGGGCTTCGTCCTGGTTAATGACGGCTGCTGGATCCCTGCGACGGCACTGGGTGAGTATCTTTACTCTTTTACTTCTCGCATAGAAGTCTCCCAGTGCCCCGCAAGGGACTTCACTGCCGGCCATTATCTGAACCTGTGAACAGAGTGAGTCCGGCAGTCGTGTAACGGTAGAGTACTCTTTAAAAGTGTGTGTGTGTGAGTGATCCTTCGCGGGTGGG
>NC_057710.1:75892699-75898641 GCF_004010195.1 Chiloscyllium plagiosum | reverse complement strand
CTCAGCGACAACCGTCGCGAACAGGAGGTTGCCCTCGCCGACTTCAAGGCTGATGTCAGCGAGGTGCTCAGCCATATACCGGTCGACTGGAACGCCATTGTGGGTATCACTCAGAAGTCTGGGGAGGGCACCCAGGAATATGGGGTCCGCATGTTTGAGGCATTCCGAGCACACAGCGGGGTTCCCGACACTGATAGGCAGAACCCCGCATTCATTCAATTATACAAAGACAGTCTGAGCCCCGCACACCAGGCAGTCCTACGGACGGGCCTGGTGCCCTATGTCACCTTTGCGGAGCTTGAGAACTGGGCCATGTCCCTTGACAACCGAGCGGCGCCCGCCATTGCGGCAGTTTCGACGGTCAGACCGGACGTTTGCTTCCGCTGCAAACAGCCGGGGCACCGAAAGGCCCAATGCCCACTCTCTTCCCGACGTCCCTGGGGCCAAAAGGGGGGCCGGCCACCCTCACAGCCGCACTCTTCACGCCCCCACAACCAGGAACGCCCCAGACAAGGGGTCGACAGCGACCCCGGACCTCAAAGGACCTGCAGCCCAAGCCCGAAACCCACCACCCCGACTGGGATCAGCTCAGTCGGGGCCAGCTGCTCGAGCTTTTACAGATGCTCGCTCGACGCAAAGACTGAGTAGCGTCGGCCCCCATCCCAGGAGCCGACCCCCGTATCTGGGTTTCCGCATCGCTAGGGGGCTGCCGATGCAAGATTTTGATTGATACGGGGTCTCCCTCACCGACCTTGACCTTCCCTCAAACCACCACTCCATTTCCATTAAAGGGGTTGGGGGGAGCTCGGTTATTGCACGCCGAAGCGAGGCTGTCCTCTTAGAGATAGACAACATTTTACTCCCCATACATTTCTGGGTTTGCCCAAACTTGGAGGGGACGATCATGGGTATCGACCTCCTGGGCGAGCTGGGGGCGGTGGTGGATGTGTTCCACCGTCGCCTCCTGTGGACATCCCATGCTTTTCACAAGAGCTCCCACGAGGGGAGATGGGTGCCCACTAAATCCGTCGCTACACTTGCACCCAGTGTGCCCGTCGCCCGGGACTGGGCCAAGGACGGTGCCTTCGGATCGACCTCCTGGGCGAGCTGGGGCGGTGGTGGATGTGTTCCACCGTCGCCTCCTGTGGACATCCCACGATCTTCACAAGAGCTCCCACGAGGGGAGATGGGTGCCCACTAAATCCGTCGCTACACTTGCACCCAGTGTGCCCGTCGCCCGGGACTGGGCCAAGGACGGTGCCTTCGGAGCCGTTTGCCAACTAGTCCCGGAGGTGTGGGCCACGAGCAAGCAGGACTGCGGCCTCGTCCGTTCTCCTCCTGAGCGGATACCCGGGCCCGTACACGCCCCGCACCGACAATACCCGATTTGCTGCGTGCCACTGAGGCAATCGTTGCCGAACTCACCCGACACGGCGTCCTGCGCCCGGCAGTGTCCACCACCAACTCCCCTATATGGCCAGTCCGGAAGCCGGATGGCAACTACAGGCTCACCATCGACTACATGGCACTCAATAGGGTCACCCCCAAAGAACACCCTATCGTAGCCAGCCCGACCACCATCTTCAACGGCCTCGAACCCTCACACCGGATCTTTACGGTCCTGGACGTGGCGAATGGCTTTTGGTCCATTCCCCTGCACCGTGACTCACAGGATAAGTTTCCCTTCACGCTGCGGGACAGGCAGTACACATGGACCCGCCTGCCACAGGGCTTCCACAATAGCCCTAACATTTTCCACAGTGTCATGAGCCAGAACCTGGAGGGGTGCGACCTCTCCCCCTTCTCGAGCACCCTCCTACAGTATGTCGACGATCTTTTGATCGCGTCCGCGGACGTGCGTCAACACCTGGGGGCCCTGGCCACCGTCCTGCGGACGCTCGCCCGGGCAGGATTCAAAATAAGCCCCACGAAGGCTCAGATCGGACTGGCTAAAGTCCGCTACCTGGGACACGACATCAGCCAGGGGAGCAACACCTTACCCGCCGACCGCAAGTCAGCCATCGCTGACATGCCGCGGCCGGACACAGTCAGGGGAATCCGCCGCGTCTTGGGGCTTTTTAACTACTGCCGCCCCTTCATTGCACATTTCGCCTTTACAGCGCTGTTATCATGCAAACCTCAGGCGACCACATGAGACCAGTAGGTTACTACTCCACAAAGGAGTCCCCGGTCGTGAAGGGCATGCACCACTGCGTAGCGGCGCTGGATTGCGCCGCATGGGCGGTCCGGGTGTGTGAGCCGGTCACCATGTCCGGCCAGATAATACTACACACTAGACACATGATAGTTGAACTCCTGAAGACGGGCCGCCTCCGGACGGTCTCGGATGCCCGCAGGGCAACTTGGGAGGTGGTTCTCCTCCCCTGGGACCAGTCCATTCAGATCGTTAGGGACACGGGGCCAAACCCCGCCGACGGGATTATCGCGGTGGGGGAACCCCACCATTGCCAGGCCGCCATCGCCGACAGCCCGGTCCCTGATCCCGACCTGACGTTGTATGTGGACGGCTCACGTAGGCTTGTCGAGCGGTCCGACCATACCGGGACCACCCGAGCACAGGGAACGATGGGGGGCGACACCTCCGCCCAGGTCGCGGTGTTGGTCGCCCTCACCGCCGCACTCCGCCTGGGAGCGGGCAAGCGGGTGAGCATCTTTACCAACAGCCAGTACGCTTTCGGGGTAGTCCATGATTACATGGCAGCATGGAGCCGCCAGGGCTTTATCACGGCCGGCGGTGGCCAGATCAAACACGAAAATACGGTCCGCGACCTGGTGGCGGCCGCACGCCTACCCCGCTCGCTGCGGTGATAAAAATCAAAGCACACCAGCGGGCCACCACCACTGAACAGCTTGGGAATCATTGGGCCGACCTGGCTGCAAAGGCCGCCGCGGGCGCAGCGCTACCACCCGCGCATGCAGCACCCGCTACTAAGGTCCGGGATGTGAATGTCCTGGACGTCCAGAATTGCGCGCAGCCCGGTGAGTTAGAGGACTGGCTGGCAAAGGGCGCAGCCCCCGCGACCCCGATGGGGTGTGGCGGCACGGTCGTGGCACCCGCGGCTATCAGAATGACCTTGATGCAATTACACCACGAGCCGGACCACACGGGCCGCGACGGAACGCTTGCTAGGCTCCAGGCTGACTGGTGGTGGCCCGGCCTCGGCCGCGATGTGGCCAAACACTGCCGCGGATGCGTTGTCTGTGCCCAGCACAACCCGGGGCAGCCCCTGCGCATTCCCCTGGCGCACCAGCCACGGCCCAAGGGGCCCTGGGAGAACTTCCAGGTTGATTTCACAGGACCCCTACCCCCCAGCCGTGGCAAGAAGTATTGCCTGGTGATCGCTGACCACTTCACGCGCTGGGTAGAAGCCTTCCCTACACGGGACTGTACATCCGCCACCGTGGCCAGAGTGCTGGCCTTCGACATCTTCCCTCGCTGGGGGGTCCCCCTCCAGATTGACTCAGACCAGGGCACGCACTTCACCGGACGCGCAATGAAACTGGCCTGCCGCCTCCTAGGCATCAGACAGCGCTTCCACGTCCCGTTCCATCCCCAGAGCTCCGGGATGGTCGAGCGCATGAACCGGACCCTCAAAGCGGCGATCGCCTTTGCGATCACCGAAACAGGGCAGGGCTGGGTGGACGTTCTGCCCTGCATACTGATGCACTTGAGGGCCACCCCAGGCCGTTCCACTGGCCTCACCCCCTTCGAGCTCATGACAGGGAGGGCCATGCGACTACCAGAGAATGTCATGGTCGGGGGGGAAGATATGGCCCCCCTGAGGGACAGTGTGACGCGCTATATCAGGCAGCTGGACATGCAGCTGCGGGCCCTTAGACAAACCGCGCGTGACCAGCAGGACATTAGGGACCAGGCAAAACTGCAGCCGCATCTGCCCGCCAAACCCCTTCCCGGCGTTGGGGACAAAGTCCTGGTCAGGACCGCCCCCGACCGACCCGGCTTCGTCCCCCGGTGGCTGGGACCGCATGAAATCATCCTCACCAGCGACACTCGCGCCTGTGTCGACATGAAGGGAAAGGGCAGGTGGAAACACTGGTCCCAGCTTAAGCCCTACCCTTAAGCCCCGACCGGACAGACACTCCCCCTTGACTTGACTCTAACTCTTTCTCCTTACAATGCAATGGGTGGACCGGCTCCAGGGAGACCTGCTCCTACACACACTAACCCTACACCCTTGGTAAGGGTGCCTCTCTCCCTCTCTTCCCACAGATCATGCTTCACCGGTGCATCGCTCTCCTCCCTGCTCTCCTCTTCGCCCTACGACTGGCGCCTTCCTTCCCCGAAATACATGACAACTTCTACCGCCACGGTGTTGCCTTCAACGCGTCCGACGCCATCTGTATTCCTGCAAGGGACAAGCCTGATGTGATCAACTGGCTGGAGGTCCTCCCGGGCGTACAGACACTCTGTTTATTCTGCACGTCGGAGCACGACCCGCGGCCGACCTGCCTCCGGCGTGCTGAGGCGATGGACTTGGGGGGTTGCATGTTCGGGACAATGTGTGCTATGCCAGAAGACCTCTCCTCTGCCCCGGCATTTGATGCCTTTACTTTACGGGATCTGTCTGTTTGCGGATATTACGAGCCTACTGATGCCGCGGTAGTCTCTTTGTACTTGTGCTTTCCACCCGCCCCGACCATACCGCCCCCGACCACGACTCCCGAGATATTGCCATGCCCCTCCCTGGGACCGGGGCCCGCGGGGGGACTGGTATTGTGGGATGAGGGAGAGGCCCTTTATGACAACGTCCGACGCGAGGTCGTGCCTGTGCTGGTCAATATATCGGGCATCCAGGTACCGGACTATTGCACAGCACAGGTACGCAACCTATATGCCATGATGGGGAAGGAGGTTATAGAGAGGGCCATAGACGCCATGGGGGTAACCCACTACCGAAATGACATACATAACACGCACACACAACGACACAGACGGGACATAGTCAACGATGCTCTCACAGGACTCAACACGGGGACATCCGTAGTAAACTCCCTGGACATCCAGGGCCTTAACGAAAAGGTCGCGCAACTAAAAGGGGTAATGAGGGACCTGCTACAGAGGTCTCTCACAGATCAGGCAGACCAGGCACGCCTGGGGGAAGAGGGAGCGTACATCCAGCTCGACGGCATTGCAGTCCTGGAGACACACGCCCACACCATTAACCGCCTTATAGACTGGGAAAGAGAAAACACGGCCCATATCAACAAGGGGCAGCTGTGCCATGCGTATGGCCTGTGGATGGTAGCCCAGATCCGGCATAATCTTGACCAGGTCCAAAGGGGGGAGGTGCCTGACTGGATCGACAGTGCCAAACTGGGCTCACTCGCGGGGCGCTCCGGGCCGCTCGACAGCCGGACTCTGAAGGGTATGACCAGAGTATACCCAGTGGTTCCCGACTGTGAGGTCAGTGAGGCGACAGGAGTCGGGATTGTCCTCCTGATCCCCGTGGTCACCCCAGAGTCAGGGACATTTCCCCTGTTTCACATTGAGAACATCGGAGTCATACGGGAAAATGCTTCCCTCAAATATCGATTAGCTCACCACACAGCCATATCTCGAAACGGCGCTGTGTACAGGGTGCCGCTTACGGGCTGCAAGCAGCGAGGGGCGATTACCATCTGCCCTCACCCCTTACAAAGGAGTGAAACAGCGGACTGTGGGTTCAACCGGACACAGGGCTGCACCCTTGAAATCGAACCCACGGGCCCCCACTTCACTAGGGCGGGATATGGTGGGGGAGGACGATACTGTGTCTCCACTCTTGAAACCTCATTTTGGTATAATGGACTGCAGTGCCCGATTCCCCAGCACGAGTTCTGCTTCACCCCCAGGCGCCCAGTCACGATTGGGCAAGCTCACATCTCAGAGGTCCGACGACGGAACCCCGAGTCCATACAAA